>NC_142869.1:85140000-85440000 GCF_051225735.1 Oryctolagus cuniculus | reverse complement strand
TCTGTGTGTGTATTCTTTTTCTTGTTCTCATTATGTGATGCAAAGCAGACCATAACTGAAAGATGCTATGTTCTGCACACCACCCAGTTGTTATAATCATGTGGTTGCCTTAAATCTATGTAAAAGTAAGCATGAGGAAGTAGTTATTAGCAGATAATTAGGAAGAATTATATGGCAAATAGTACTTTTGTAGTTTGGAATCTGAGTTAATAGCCTGAAAAATTATGCTGCCTGATTATAACCTTTCATTTTTGTGACACTTGAAATATATTTTGGGAAAGCTCCTTGTTATTTGCTACCAAAGAATTAAATTGTGTTACAGCAACAACAACAATGACAACTCTGGCAGTACTTTGTAGTTTACCAGTGTCTTTCATTATTCCATTCAGTTCCAGGATAACCTAGGGGTGCATTGATACAATCATCACCAGGGTTTCGTTCTCCTTTTATAAATGAAGCACCCAGGGCCTAGAGAGAAGTCATGATGCTGGTCCTTGAGGATGCTTAGGTCCAAGCTAGAGCCTTCTGCCCCTAATCCAGGGTTGTTTCAGTGCACCCTATGGCTTCTAGATTTATTTTCATCAAATCCAATTGGTCCACTAGTAATTTTTTTAAAGATTTATTTATTTAATTGAAAGTCAGAGTTACACAGAGAGAAGAGAGGCAGAGAGAGAGAGAGAGAGAGAGAGAGAGGTCTTCTGTCTGATGGTTCACTCCCCAATTGGCCGCAATGGCCAGAGCTGTGTTGATCTGAAGCCAGGAGCCAGGAGCTTCTTCTGGGTCCCCAATGTGGGCACAGGGGCTCAAGGACTTGGGCCATCCTCCACTGCCTTCCCAGCCATAGCAGAGAGCTAGATTGGAAGTGGAGCAGCTGGGACTCGAACCGGCACCCACATGGGATGCCAGCACTTCAGGCCAGGGCATTAACCTGCTGCGCCACAGCATCGGCCCGTCCACTAGTAATTAAACCCAATTATAAGAAGTAGTTTAGTTTATTTCATTTAAATGAATTAAAAATTGCTTGAATGATCAGAATCATGTTTTGGTAAGAGCTAAGATTACTTCTTAAATAAACTTCAGCCGGTGGTTTAGAAGTTCATATGTGGCCCTCATGGCAGAATGGGAAAACACCACCATTAAGGATTGTACTGATGCTGTGATTTAGAGAAAAGAAAATAGAAGTCTTCTATTCATAGATTAATAACAGAGCAACATTGGCCAGCACTGTTCAGTATAGTGAATGCATTTTGTATTAATATTTTGGGGGAAAAATACTTGTATTTTGGGATTCTGACTCCAATTTCTGGCAACTACTTTTGTTTTAAAGATATACATTTTTTATTTAGGGTGATAAGTTACAGTCTATAAAAGAATTGGACATAAAGAAGGTCATTATCCTTTAAGGGGATAATATGCTTGCTTTATTATATTCATACTGAAGTTTTCAAAAATCAAAGTAGTATATAATAAATTTATAAACTTTTAAATTTTATATTAAAATATATAATAAAGAAGCCTCTAAAATAAATCTTTGAAAATATTCCCATTTGTTATAGCTGGTTAAATCAGACTAGATGTTTACTCTTGTCAAGCAGATTCTGTTTAGTTGTACTTTTGTGAGCTCATGGACACTAAACTCTGGAATATGGTTTCTTTTTTTTTTTTGCTTTTTTTTTTTTTGCCAGAGAATTCACAGGAATGAGAAACATAGACTTTTAAAGAATTGCAGAAAGATATTAAAGTACTTTTCCCTCCTCCTTTCAGTACTTTTAAATGTTATCTCAATGAGTTACTTCTACTGGTTAAAAATATTTCCTTATGTTTCCCTCTAAATTGTCTTAGATAAGGCAAGTCATAGATAAAGTTGGCTGGGACTAATTGAACTTTGCTGTATATTTAACCAAAAGTTGAGATGTTGAATCTGAAACTAGATGTTCTCTGGCTAAATAGTTGCCACTCACAAAAAAGGGGACGGGGTGGGGGATGACAGATCAGTGCTGCCTCTCTCCCACCACATCTCTTCCCACATAAGATCTCAATACCTCTTGTGGTCTGGGGTCTAGTTCTGATATTCCTTGTCTCTACTACAAATCTCTCTGTAGAGTTCTATCATAAAATTTCCTGAATTGGTGTCCCACACGAACAACTGAAAATGGTCTACTTTTATCTCAGGTGAACCTGGCTTATGTAGAAGCAGCCGAGTGCTTTACAGAACCTGTCAACCGGGAGCCTCCTTCCAGAGAAGCTCAGCTACTGACTCTGCAAAACACGCCTGAATTTGATATCCTTGTTATTGGAGGAGGAGCAACAGGCAGTGGCTGTGCACTAGATGCTGTTACTCGAGGTAAGCGCTGGTGTGCAGGGGCGTGACACAGACCAAGGCTTCGTCCTCTTGGCAGCTTAAACACACAGTCTGCAGTTTGCGCTACTGGAGTCTCATGTCTGTGTTTCCTAATAGTCCATCCTTTGGAAATTCCTTCACAACTCTAATGAAACAGCCTTGCACAATTTTTAAAATATAACTTGTTTTCACTTTCATGAATTGTTGTAAAAAGAAAACTTTATATCCCTGCAAATTCATTGATGTCATGTTATAGTTACATTTCTAACACATAGTAAATATGTTTATTTGAAGTACAAATATTTGTATATCAGCTAATATCACATGTATGTCAATCAAGGGTAGAAAATGAAATAATGTATAAAAATAATAGTTTTGGGGCCATGTAGCTCTAAAAACATCTCTTCCAATAAAATATGGACTGCAGCTTGGGAAACTCTAGTGTGTGTGGATAAATAATGGAAATGAAGCTTGTGGCTGCTGGCTTCAGCCTGGCCCTTGCGGCCATTTAGGGAGTGAACAAGCAGATGGAGGATACTCCTTCTCTCTTTCTGTATCTCCTTCTCTCTGTAACTCTTCCTTTCAAATAAATAAATAAATCTTTGTGAAAAATTAGTATTTTTGAGTCAAGTCCTGAGCTAGCTCTGAGAATATGCAGACTATTAAAGTGTGGTCTTGCCCTGCAGGATCTTACAGTTTGTTAATATTTATTGGACAAATACTTTTTTCCTTTGTACAGTGAAGGGCATTCAGTAGTGGTCAGGGCATTAACTAGTGCATTAGCAGGTGATTCTAAGCAGTGATAGTGATGATGAAGATGTTAATGATTTTGAGTAGTTAAGAGTTTCTAGAGCCTGAATACTGATCAGATTTGTAATTTTATAGTAACAGCTAAGAAAATTGTGCACCTTTGATGTCTCTTGGCATATTGAATGTCAAAACAGAATTGAATGTCTTAATATATGTATATAGGATTATGATTTTTAAAAGGGGTTGGAATACCTTACATTTTATTACTTTCATTATACTGGTAGCTCTCTGGGGGTAGTGTTTATAATTAAAATATATAAAGAAATGCTGAAGGTAATCTATATTTATCCTTTTACTACAATTTCTGGCCATATCAGTGGCCTTCTGAAGTGTGAAATAATCATGGGCATTTGGTTAATGAATTGTGCATTGTTGCTGTTCATTCATGGAATTTGCTCTTTTATTATATTTGATGCTTCACTTAACAACAAATTTTGCTTTCTCTGCATTTGATATGTTTTTACCAAATTATTCCTGATTGTATCCATTAATCTTTAGTCACATTTGACAAAAATAAATTACTGTGATCTTTTAAAGTTACCAGCAATAATTAGATTTTTCAGGACATCAAAGTTTTGGGGGAACCACTAGATGTTAGAGGGCTTGTATAAAAATGTTTGCACAAGCTATTTGATAGAATACTAAACCCAAGTGCAGTTTTGGTAGTATATAAATGAAGGCTGTGGAGGGAACAGAAAAAGTCATGGGGTCTTCATAGAAAACATTTATTTGCATTCTCATTGTTCATATTTTCTTGGGAATCAATTTTCATTGGTTACATTTGGGAATATTATTTTATAGATGTAATATGCACAATTCTCATGTTCTCCTGCAGGTCTTTGGGATCAATAGAAATTGCCTCACTGTTTAACACCTCTGTGTCTAGTTTCTGGACAGAAGCACAACCCTGAATCCCAGCCTGGGCACTTTGCTCCCAAAGGAAACTGGGATGAGGAGAATTTGATAAATGTGTTCACTTCCTTGGGGTTCTCCAGGGTGTTTCCTTTAGGTTGTTAACATTCTTTTATGTGACTTTACCTGGATGCATCTGGGATTACCTAGTACATTTTTGGCTTAAAAATTGATTTGTAAAGCTTACCTTGGTGGCTTCAGTTCCTGTAGTTCTCTTGTTTGAAAATGTATATATACAGGTCCTTTTCTTTTATAGATAGTATCCAGTTAGCAGTCTCTGGAGTCTCATTGTCATTTCTGCAAGTTTAAGGCACAGGTTTTGGCATTAGTATGAACTGGGATCAAATCTTGCTTTATTGCTTCCTAGCTTAGTGTCCATCTTTACAGATAGCTTCAAGATTCTTACGTATAAATGGAGGGTAACAATAACACTTTTTTTCTGTACATGAAGGTTAGGAAAAAGGAGGAAGTTATGCATTGCAGAAAAAATATAGAAAAGGAGAGCTATGGAGACTGTGTACTCTGAGAATTACAGGTCTACACCCTCAGGACCTCTCCCCAACTCATCCTCCGTGAAGGCAGGAGAACACTCTGCTTCCAGAGATAGAATCTCAGAAGATGAATGTTTACTGATTGCTGGACACTGCCAATGAAATTTCCCTTAAAAGTAATGTGGAAGCCGGCGCCGGGGCTCACTAGGCTAATCCTCCGCCTTGCGGCGCCGGCACACCGGGTTCTAGTCCCCGTCGGGGCGCCGGATTCTGTCCCGGTTGCCCCTCTTCCAGGCCAGCTCTCTGCTATGGCCAGGGAGTGCAGTGGAGGATGGCCCAAGTCCTTGGGCCCTGCACCCCATAGGAGACCAGGATAAGTACCTGGCTCCTGCCATCGGATCAGCGCGGTGCACCGGCCGCAGCGGCCATTGGAGGGTGAACCAAAGGCAAAGGAAGACCTTTCTCTCTCTCTCTCTCTCTCTCTCACTGTCCACTCTGCCTGTCAAAAAAAAAAAAAAAAAAAAAGTAATGTGGAAATTTAACAGAATTTTAATTAATAGCAACTTCCTTCAGTAGGGGTCAAAGAATACTTGAGAAATTGTGCTGACCTTTATCTAGAGAACTGTAAGATTTACTACATTAATTTTAAAGAAGAACTCTTAGGGAGGTAGAGACCTATGGGATATTAAAGTGTATTCTAACTGTACCTAAATAATTTGGTAAATGAATAGACAGATCACTGAGACAAAGTAACAATTGAGGAGTATATGTGAATACACAAAGTTTAGAATACAATAGGGCCTGCATTTCAAATCTGTCATTATTTCTTACTTAATAAATGGTGTTAGAATGTTCATTCCCCAATGTATATACATATATGTGTGCATATGTATATGTACTCATGTATATATTCTGTTTATCATATTCATGTTGATCAAAGATTTTAACAGTAAACATCATAAAATTGTTAGAAGAAAGTAATAGTTTTTAAGGTATTTTTAAGGTGGAAAGGTGTTATACCAAAGCATTATACCAAAGAAAAAGGTGTTATACCAGAGCATTATACCAAAAAAATCTGTAAAGGTAAAGCCTACTTCTACTTCAGAGAAAGAGATATAGAGACAGAGATTTTTTCATCTGCTGGTTCAGTCCCTAAATGCTTGGAATAGCCAGTGTTGGACAAGGTTGAAGCCAGGGGCCTAGAACTCAGTCTGGGTCTCTCATGTGGGTGCCAGCAACTCAAGTACATGAACCATCATCTGTTAGCCCCAGTGTTAATCAGTGGGAATCTGGAATTGAGATACGAGCCTGGGCTCAAACCCAGGGATGCTGATAGGATATAGATATCTCAAGTGATGACTTAATTGCCACACCAAACTCCCATGCCTAGACCATACCTTTTCTTTAAAAATTTTTACTCATTTATGTGCATTTTATTTGAAAGTCAGAGACAGAGACGGAGAGAACAAGAGAAATCTTCTAGCCTCTGGCCTGCAATAGCCAAGACAGGGTCTGGCCAAAGTGGGAGCCTGGAACTCAAATCTCAGTCTCCCACATGGGTGGCAGGGCCCCATCCACTGGAACCATCACTTGCTGCTTCCCAGAGTGATCATCAGGAATCTGGAATCAGTAGTAGAGACAGGACTCAAACCCAGGCACTCTAATAGGGGACGCAGGCATCCAAGATAACATCTTCACAACTGTGCCTAGTGCTTACCCCTATGTCTTCTAACACAGGCATTTAATCCATTTATACTTAATTTTATTCCACATTCCTTTCCCTTCTTTCTGTCCTTCATATTAGATCAGTCTTGTATCACACTCTGTTTCCATACCCCAAACTCTACAGATATAGTTACTACCTCCCTCAGGTCTCATCAGGAACTTTTTATAGAACTAAACCAAGTATTTGCCCTGTATTGATTATGGGGACCATACTTATCAACGGCTAGGCTAGCTGGTGCATTGGGCCTGGTGTTGATGGCTAGGCCACATTGCCCAGCAGATGGTCCCCAGGCCCTGACAGTAGTCAGGAAAAGCTTATTAACCTTGTTTAACAGGAGGAGTTTCATCCCACTTGTCTGGATTATTTACCTTTCTCACAATGGGCCGTTGTTTTCCTCTTACCCTGCACTCAAATCTTGGCTGCTTTGCCTGTTTCTAGACTCTGAGCCTAGCAAGACTGAACTTTTTAGCCTAAAATGTCTAATCAGAATTTCTGCTACGTTTCTGGTACATTTTTCTTATCTTTGAATCAACCATGTCCTTTAAAAACAAATAAAACTTTCTCTGTGTTTGGAGAAGACAGAGAGTTCAAAGCTGAGCTTACAATGCCATACTGATCAGAATGTTATTGATAACTATATTTATAATAGCAAAAACTGGAGTCTGACCTAATAAATTAAGGTATAATAATTTATTGCAATGAGGCAGATGTATAAATATATACAGAGAAAATAGCTATGATACACTGTAAGTTGAAAAAGCAAGTTGGGAGGAATAAGTATTAAGTTTACTTGATTTTAAATAAAAAAGATACACAGGTTGTGTACTTTCATAAGCAATAAAAGTTTCTGATGAAACACATTGTAATTGAAAAGTCAGCAGTGTATTATTTTCTGTATTTTCTCTTTCCAGCCTCCCATGTTGTTTAGATATTTTCCTTCTCTTTGAACACAGGCTGTTTTTACATTAATAAAGTAAAAAGAGAAAGCAACAATAGCGATTATCTTATTTCACAAAGTTCTATTATCAAAATATTACAGCTTGATGCAGTTTTGTGACTCCATGATCACATGGGTACTTAATGTACACTAAGAATGTTAGTGATATATCCTGACTTAGCATATCTTTATTAATAATTTATGTTTCCTAAAATAAACATACAAATAAGCATTAAACAGCCAATCTAATAGTATATAATTCTGCACAATGCTAACATTTGCTTTTAAAACAATACCGGGCCAAAGCATGGAAGCCTGACAATGAAGATTAACAAGTCAGGGTTACTTTACAGTTTTACAGGGGTGTTATTTTTTTAATAGAAAGTGGTCCTTAATATAAAATGTTCAGTCTTTGGGTTAGTCCTTTTTCTAATTAATGGCCACAGCTATCTAAAATCCTAAGTTATGAACCCAGTGCTCATCCAAAAACAGATAATCTCAACGTTTCTTAAAAAATACCATTTTCCTTTATGGAATATGTGAGTTTGATACCTATGTGTTTGATACTGATTGCAAAGTGTGTTAAATTTTATGATTTGTATATTATTACCCTGGTACCTCTGTTAGTTATTTTGAAGCAATTACTCTCTCCTTTCTATTTAAGAATACCTTAATGATGACATTTCTTAAAATTTATTCTAATGAAATAATTAAAGATACATGCAGTTGAAATGCAAATATAATCTTGAAGTACTATCTGTAATAATGAAAAAATAAAATAATCCAAATGTTCCAAAATAAGGAATGCAATAAATTAATCATTGTAAATATTTAATGTCATACCATCCACACATTTATTTACTGATGTGGAGAAATGTTTACAATAAACAGTGTTAAATGGAAAAAATTAAATTAAATATACCATATGATACTATTTTTGTAAAAGTGTACATATGTGAATATATACATGCATTGAAAATGTGAACATTTGAACACCCAAATGTCAACTGTGGTTATCTTTGAGTGGTGTAATTACAGGAGAGTTTTATTTTGTTCTCTTTGCTTCTCTGCATTTATTATATGGAGCATGTTTTCATGCATAATAAGATAATCAGTAAAGGGTATTAAAATATACTTCTGTTCTACTTCATCTTGTGAAAGTTAAATGTCGTACCATTTCTCCCCTTAGATTGTAATCATCCCCCTATACTCATCCAACTGTCTTGATCCAGGAATTGGTTTGGTTGGATATAGCTAGACCTTCTCTCACAGGTCAGGAAACACAAAGCTGTGGAGAGCTGAGTTTAGTTAATACCTCTCACCCCACCTAGAAGATATAATTTAACTTGCTGAGAGACAGGTGGGATGAAGAGAAGTAAAAGATTTCAAATTATCTTTGTCTTCTGATGAAACTAATCTTATACAAGGATTTCAAGCAATTTGGCTCCAAAAATTATAATTTTACTGTTGTTGGGAAGTAATCAATAATAAAAACAAGTAATACCACTTCTAAATAATATGGCTAACTCAGTAGTGATAGAACTTACTGCTTTCAATAAAAAAGTAACAACAACAACAAAAAAAAGCAAAAGCCTATTTCTCATAGGACCTTGAGCTAGTTTAGTGAATTAGCTTACATGCACAACAAGGCCAGCCCTTTCCTTCCTGAGTGTAGTGAGGTCACTCTTTCTACTTGGATAGAAGGTCTTCTCCCAGCCTCCTCAAGTCCCTGGCAACAAGAATTCACTTGCATCTCGGGAACATTATATTTTTTAAAGATTTATTTATTTATTTGAAAGGCAGAGTTACAGAGAGGTAGAGAGAGAAATATATATATATATATATATAGAGAGAGAGAGAGAGAGAGAGAGAGAGATGGAACATTGTTTTTGATTACCTTCAAACTTAAGTTATTTTATCCCAGAAAACAAAAGGCTAGCATTGAATACTACTTCGTGATACTATTCACTCTGGGAGAATAAAATAACTCCTCCTCACTTCCTAATCTTATACTTAAGGCACCAAAAAAACTCAGTTCACAGTCTCAGGTCAGCAAGTTTTGAAAGGAGGAAAAATGTTGGGATTTTTGAGAGAGAGCATAAGTGACAGATTACAGTGCCACATGAGAACATCAAAAGGCTCTTTAAAATTTCACTGCTGTCACTGCAGTACGTTCATCTGTTTATGAGGAAAGTTGTGAGAAGCATTTATAACTTCTTATAATGTCTCAATTTTATGTTTCTTTCATACTTCTCTCATTTCCATCCAACAAAAAAACAAGAAATTGAGAATCTTTTGATGGTTATAGTAGATAAAATTGTGAAATATTTTATTTAGACTATCCTATTGTGGTTCAGAAAACTTTTAGAAATACTCTTAGGTTGCATAGGGCATTAATATATCAATGTAGCTACTACTTTGGAGACAAAATTTTGGTGGTTTTGCTCTGAAAGGAGCAGTCTCATTTTTCTCTGTAGGGTGCCTTCTGTAGGGTGGTTTGGTGATCTGACCCTGGAAATAATGGGAAAGGAAAAACAGCCTGCTTTGATGGAGATGCACTTTTAACTTTTGTTGGGATTCACTAGTTTCTCAAACAGTATGTGGGAAAACTTTTGCAGTGTCTGCTACTGGAAAACACCAGTTTTAAATTGTTAGCTCTCAAATAACCTGAAAGAGCCTCCTGAGCTGGCTTGCTAATTTTTAGGGTAGTTTCCTGCCTCTCTCTCTATCAGTTGGCAAGAAATTAAAAAAAAATCCACCCTGATCACAGAGTCCATAAAATTCTCTGCTCATTCTGCTTCTGTCCTGTGATGCTGTGTACCACTCTCCAGCACCATCTTCTGCTTTGCGACACTGGATTCTTCGCTGCCCCATTCATGGTAGGTGGCACTGGCTCACTAATGTGTCTCCTAACTGCAGCTCCTCTCATCCCCACAGTGGGAAGTGTTGTAGATCATTAATCAGATGTATCAGTTTAAAACATTTTTGTGGCTCCTCTGACAGCATAATAGTGTCTCTCAAAACAATAACTGAGAATTTCTGTAAAAAGTTTACATTTTGTTCCTTTCTTACAATGCTAAAAGAGTTAACAAGTACACCCTGCTTCTTTGGAATGGATACCTTGAGTACAGTAACATGTTCCTGCTGTGTGTCATTGATGAAAAATCTTGTCCTTTCTAATGAGATATTTGTTTCTCAAACTGGTCCAGGACCCATATCCCTGTTTACAGTTATTTTCCCTTTGAAGAGGTCCAGATACTGAAACAAGGTCCCATAGGACAGGAGCCAAATGCCCCAGTGTGGATGAGAAGCCTTTTGTGATCTGCCTTGCTCAGTTCTTGTTCTGTCTCCTGTGTACCCTGCACTTCAGTCTCTGTGTGATAAGCAGTCCCTGAATAAATTGGGCCATTTCAAGCATTTGCCTCCCTTGATTATCTTCCTCAATCTGGTCTTGGTCAATGATAACCCCCCTCCTCCACTCCAGTCCTCCTGAGCACATAGACTCAGTCTTTCCCAGTGACACATCCTAAAACCTCCCGTCTTGGTTGCAGTTGTTCTTCACACAGGAATTGTGTCACCAGTAGACTACCCTCAGAATTTATCAGGGAAAACAATAACATTATCACCTGTTTTCTGTGGATGAGGAATCTTACCTGAGCCTTGCCTGGATCCTGTGGCTCGCAGAATCTCACAAGCCATGGTGATTCCTACTCTCTCTCATGGTCCTCGGCAGGATTCACTTCCTTCTGGTTGGACTGAGGCCTCAGTTCCCCACTACTTAATGCCTGGGAACCCCATCTTGTTCCTGAACTCAGAACATGAGTGAGAGGGCAAGAGTGCTAGCAAGATTGAGTGCACTTTCCAGTTTTCCATAGCCTAATCACAGAAGTGATTAAAACATTAATTGCTGTATTCTGCTTATTAGAAGAAAGTTCCAGCCCACACTCTTGGACAGGGGACTACATACTGGGAAGTAAGGGTTTCTGGGGCCTGAATGGGAGTTCTGTCTACTGCAGCCTGTAGATACCTATGGCAGGCCCAGGTGAGGAACCTGTGGGATGGATGGGAGGCTGCTGGTCCCCTTTCTTGTTTCCCTGCCTGTCAGGGTGTGAGCATCTTGATGCCATGACTGATGCCAGGGTTTAAAGAGAGACATGCTTGTCTTTTAAATAATCTGCCTCTTAAATGCTATTTGAAAGTCAACTCCCTCGTCTGATCTTCAACTGAAGAAAAAAGGTCTATTTTTGTTCTGGTAGGAGAATTGTCTGTGTCGGACAGATTAAGAAAAGGTAATATAGCTCAATGAGACAGTGCATTTCTAAAGTTGTTTGCAAATGTAATTTTGATTATATACAATTAATTTTGAGTTTATGCTTACCTGGAGTAAGATGAAAGTTCTCTGGATTTTCCAATGTGGTGCCTGTAAAACTCTGCTGCACTTTGTTCACTTGCCTATCTTTGATATAGGATTTTTGAGAGTACTTCAAAAAGTTAATGGAAGATAGAATTAAACAGTAAGTTTATTTTGGTGCAAAACATTTTTGACAATCCATGCATATGAGGAATCTTTAAAAAGTTCACGGAAAATGTATATCATAAAAATATATACGTGAATTTTGAAATCTTTTTGCCTGAAAATAAACTTACCTTTCAATTCTGTTTTCCATTAACTTCTTGAAGTACCCCATACCTGACAGCCTGGTCCATGACTAATTTATTTCCAACATCTGCACTTTGGCTGAAAACATTCTTTTAAAAATAGGTCCTGGGAGCAGGTGGTTATCCTAATCTCTAAGACATCTGTGTCTCACATCCAAGTGCCTGGATTCTAGTCCCAGCTCTAGTTCCTGACTCCAGCTTCCTGCCAAACCCTAGGAGGGAGCACTAATGGCTTTAGTAATTGAGGTTCTGCTACCCACATGGAACCTGCATTGTTTTCCTGGCTCCTGATTCTGGTCCTGGCCCAGCTTTAGCCATTGGCAGTATTTGAAAAGTGAACCAGCAAATGGGAACTCTGTCTGTCTCTGATTCTAACATAAATTTTAAAAATACTAAAAATAAAAATATATTTATGTCTCTTTAATACATCCAGTGTTAAATTTACTAAGCATTGCAGGATTTTAATAATTGAGAATTGAACAACTCTTTCTCTGGCACACATGCTTAGAAACAATGTCGTGGGTCTCTGATACATGTAATTTCTGTGTTATTTTGCTAATTAGTTAGGGCATTAGCAATTTTTGACCTGGAATCAAAATTCTCAACTGTTCTTTCCATAGTTACCAAAAGTTTTGTCCTTTTGAGTTAAGGAAATTGCCCTGGTTTTATGATGATATTTGGGTGCGATATTTAAACTGTTAAAAGTTATAAAAATGACCCTTTGATATTAAATATAGTGAATGACTCTGAATTGAGTGTATGGCCATGTTTTCCTGTATGAGATTTGTGAGTTTGGACTGCCCCAGATACATATTCTTATTATAACTGCATCCTATGAGATTCTCTCAAACCCCAAGACTATGCCAGGCCATGGAAGTTCCACATGGCTTGATCTAGGTGACCATTGTAGGTCTTTTGAAGTTTTGGCTTCAGAGCAAGTCATTGGTACTGCTGGTCATCTCCAATCCTGAAGAGGCTTGGCTGCAGGAAAACAAAATAAAGCAAAAATAGTTTTATGCCTACGAGACTTGGAGCAACCCTCACGTGAAGAGAGCAGGGCTGGCTTCTGGAAGTAGCCTACGCCAATGCAGGGGTGAGGAACCTTTTTCTACTAAAAGCCATTTTGGATATTTATGCCATTATTCACAGGCCATACAGAATTATTAACTTAAAAGTTAGCCTGCTATAGATTTCTTGAATTTGGAGGCCTGTCTGTGATTGCCTTAGCAGGGACAGACCAAAAGATCTCGCAGGCCTTATGCAGCTTGTGGGTTGGTTGTTCCACATCCCTGCAGCCTTGCCTTGTCAAGAATATCTTGTTTATTTAGCTCTTGGAGATTCTGCGCTGTGTTCATTTGTATTGGTTTGTACTTTTAAATGTTTTAAATTCGACGGTAAATACCTCAGTATCTAAAGTTATTTTCTTCTTTTGTCCTCTGTTTTGGCACCTTGGATATCTCTCCCCATTTTATACACATTGTACTACCACTCCAGACATGCTTCTTAGCAGAAGTCAGCACACAGGAGGTCTGGTCTTACTGGTGCTGCGGTAGAATAGATCAGAGGTAAGGGGCTGGAAGGAACCTGGGCTCCTGCAGTGAGGGATGAACTTGAGTTCCAGAGGCTTCATGACAACACTGAGCCAACTTGCCAGGATAACTAGGTGTCAGGCTCTCCCTCGACCCTCTAAACACACCAGTCTATGTTACTGCCATGAAATTGTACTGTGATATTATCTTGCTGTGATTCATTCGCAGTTTAATATGCTTCCAGCCCTGGTTTGACTTTTCCCCCAGGAAGAGCCTAAAATCTCTTCATTATAATATAGACAGTGTACTGCACTTTGAATACAAATTTATCCATGTTCAGAGTAATTTTTCTTGTGATTGTCTGTACCCTGGAGAAGTGCCTTTAATGAATTACATACAAATTGTGTAATTTAAGAAGTTAATTTGGTTTTCTGGTTACACAGGACTAAAAACAGCCCTTGTTGAAAGAGATGATTTCTCATCAGGGACCAGCAGCAGAAGCACTAAATTGATCCATGGTGGTGTGAGATATCTTCAGAAGGCCATCATGAAGTTGGATATTGAGCAGGTAATTGTGTATGCTGGTTGTTAAACAAAAATTGTGACTATGCCTTTCTACCCAATTAAATCAGGGTTTCTTTCTTTTTTTTTTTTTTTAATAGCTTTTAACATTTCTTCCTGTTGGAAATACCTATTTAGTGTATTCTGCTGGAATATCTTTCAGGAGAGGTGTGTCAGTTCTTGTCTGTAGTATTACGTTAATGGGTAATCAGGGGCTTTTTCTACAGGGGCATGTCAAAGTAGCAGATTTACAAAATCGCTTTTGGACATGTTGCCTTTTAACAATTGAGATTGGGTTTTTGCCAATGGCCACCAAATTGCCACTTCCCAAGCAGTTTCAGGGGAGCTGTGTTGTAATGCGAGGGGAGTGCCAAATTGATCCTCTTAACAGCAACCGCAATCATTCGCTCACATTGTCACTGACATACTCCCAAGGAAAAGATGATCTGAGTCATGCTTTTCTTATGTCACACTTTATTGTGTCCAGTCTGCCACCATTTGAAAACTGCCAAGGCAGTGTGGAAGATGACATTTCCCAGAGGGGTAAAAAAATCAGCTGCACTCCCTATCTGCTTTTTGTACATGAGAAACATAGCAGCACTGCCTTGACACTGTCAAGTTTTGAATCTGTCCCCCTTTCTTCTCTTGACAAGTCAGTTTTGAATCTGTCCCCTTTTCTTAACGGTTCTCTTCAGCATCATGATGGATGCAAAGAAAATAGCATAGGGCTTCAAATCAGCTAATTTGTGATGGCCTCTGGCTTATTTATTCAACATCTACTGGCCTTAGTTTTCTCATTTGTAAAATTAGTATTGTACTAGTAACACTGGCTCCTTAGGAAGGCACAGTGAGGACGACAGGGGTTAAGAAAAGCTTTCTTGTAATCTGTAAAATGCCAGGCAACTGTTCAGCATTATCTTTGCTTGGTTTAGTGAAGGCAAGAAGGAAACTTTTGGCATGGATTTGAACAATGTGTTATCTCTTACACAGAGAAAATATTATGGAGAACTAAGAAAGGAGGACAATACAGAGAATGCAAGATAAATGGTTACAATAATCTTGTAACTCAAGTCAGGAAAATCTCTTACACCTGGGAACTCTGACAGCATGTTTTTCTCCTATGCAAATACAGTTAAGGCTTCTAAAAAATCTTTGAGGTTGACAGCATGATGTATTATTAGAAATTTGATTAGGAGAGAGCTATCCACGCTCAGAGGTAGAAGGTTTCTGTGTATCAATCAGTTGGCAGGGTGTCTATTTGCCATTTGAAAATATTATGATCTGTTACTGCCAAACTAATTTTCTCTGTTTTGCTTTTCAGTATAGGATGGTAAAAGAAGCCCTTCATGAGCGTGCCAACCTACTAGAAATTGCTCCCCACTTATCAGCTCCGTTACCTATAATGCTTCCAATTTACAAGTAAGCCTTTTGACATCATCTGTATACTCTTTGCTTGCATGAGGTCAATAGAACAACACAGTTTTAGTGGAAATAATGCTTTCATGTGTATTTCTCTTCTTTTAAGATTTATTTACTTATTTGAAAAGAAGAGTTATAGAGAGAGAGGGAAAGACAGACAGAGATCTTGCATCTGCTGGTTCACTCCCCAGATGGCCACAGTGGCTGGAGCTGGGCTGGCCCAAAGCCAGGAGCCAGGAGCTACTTGTAGGTCTCCCATGTGAGTTCAGGAACCCAAGTACTTGGGTCATTCTCTGCTGCTTTTCCAGTCACATTAGCAGGGAGCTGGATCAGAAGTGGTGCAGCTGGGACTTGAACCTGTGCTCACATGGGATGCTGGCATCACAGACAGTGGCTTCACCCTCTGTGCCACCAAAAAAACGGCCCCCAATGTGGATTTAATTGTTCCTGACCTTTAATCTTTTTCAAATATTTTCTTTGGTACATTTAAATGTGGCTTTTCTTAAATTATTCTGTATCAGTCAATTTCTAAGAACCAGATCTTGAACGCAGAGAGGAGGTTATATTCTACATTTGTAACTCATAGTTTCTTTTCCAGTTTCTGACAGGATAAAGATTAAGAACCGCATTTGCACTGAGGACTATAAAAGAGCTGCTTCCAAAGTGTAAAATGATAAGTCTGAGCCAATCGCAAATGAACTGCAAAACCAGAGCTTTCAGGTGTTTGAGGTGTCTAAGTTAACCAAAACTGAAATTTTGTTAGGAGACATTAGATTACAAATTATACAATTTAATTTTCCTAATGTTAGAGTTATCTGTGAAGCTTCCTCAAATTGAAATATAGATCATATTAAAAAGTAGATCCTGCAACTCTTAGCCACATGAATGTTGTGGGGGCCCAGAGACTGATTTTATTGTTTTGTCGATGTTTTGTCATCGATTGCTTCTTGAACCCGTGATTTTTTTAAAAAAATTATTTTCATTTTATTGGAAAGACAGAGAGAGAGAAAGAGAGAGACAGAGACACACAGAGAGAGAGAGAGAGAGAGAGAGAGAGAGAGCGCGATAGAGAGATATTACATCTGCTAGTTCACCTTCCAAATGCCTGCAACAGTTCGAACTGGGCAAGACCAAAGCCAGGAGCCAAGAACTTAGTACTGGTCTTCCATGTGGGTAACAGTAACCTACTGAAAATAGATATCAGTAAAAAATAAGAGTGGGAATAAGAGAGGGAAGAGATGTACAGTCCATCATATGTTCCCACGGACTTAACCCTAAGGATAGAGCTATAAACTTGCCATGGGACTCCAAATTCCATTAAGCTGGGTGGTACTAATGCCATCTTACATGTTTAAGTGATCATTTCAAGTGTGTAACTGATCATATAGATGGGAATAAGTGTAAAAGGGATCACATAAATAAGACCAAGTGTCTGGTAATAACAATAGATAGAGGGGCTGGTGCTTTGGCGTTGCGGGTAAAGTCGCTGCCTGCAATGCCGGCATACCATATGGGCGCCAGTTCAAGTCCTGGATGCTGAACTTCTGATCCAGCTCTCTGCTATGGCCTGGGAAAGCAGTAGAAGATGGCCCAAGTCCTTGGGCCCCTGCAGCCATGTGGGAGACCCAGAGGAAGCTCCTGGCTCCTGGCTTCGGATAGGTGCAACTCCAGCAGTCATGGCCAATTGGGGAGTGAACCAGTGGATGGAAGACTCTCTCTGTCTCTCTCTGCCTCTCTTTTCTCTTTGTAACTCTGACTTTCAAATAAATAAATAAATCTTATAAAAAATATAGGTAGAATTAAAAAGGAGAGAATGATCCAACATGGGAAGCAAGCCACACAGCAGACTCATAGAATGACAAATGCCCTAAACAGCACTCTGACCTCAAAATCAGCCCTTAAGGCATTCAGATATGGCTGAAAAGCCCATGAGAGCATTTCAGGCATGGAAAGCCAAGACATGTAGCAAAAATGCACATGAAGGATCTATCTCTGTTAGTGAGATCCCAGTGGAAAGAAGGGGCCATCAAAGAAGGAGGTACTTTTCTCTGAAGGGAGGAGAGAACTTCCACTTTGCTTATGATCCTGTCTAAATACTGATGGAATTTGTGGACTCAAAAGGCTTCTAAAGCCTTGGCAGCTCTTGTTAAGAGTCTTGGGTGATCACTGACGTCATAAATAGGAGTGTCTATTGTTAAATCAACAACAGAAATCACTGTGCACTTACTTCCCATGTAGGACCTCGGTCCTTAATGAGTTGTACTATGAGAATTAATGGTAAAACTTGTCTTCAAACAGTACTTTATACTTTGTCTGTGTGGGTGCAAACTGTTGAAATCTTTACTTAGTATAGAGTTGGTCTTCTGTATATAAAGATTATTTAAAAATGAATCTTAATGAAGAATGGGTTGGGAGAGGGAGTAGGAGGTGGGATGGAAGTGGGGTTGGGAAGGTGGGTATGGGGCGAAAAACTGCTATATTCCTAAAAATGTAACTATGAAATTTGTATTTATTAAATAAAAGCTAAAAAAAAACCCACCAGTGATCCAAGTACTTGAACCATCATCTGCAGCTTCCTGTGGTACACATTAGCAGAAGCTGGATCAGAAGTAGAGTAGCCAGGAATGAACTAAGTTCTCCAGCAGGGGATGCAGGCATCCCAAGCAGTGACTTAACCACCGTGCCAGCTGCTGTCCCAAACCAGTTATTTCTAACCCTGAGTGTGCATTGCAGTCACCCAGACTCTCATGCTAGCCTAACTGAATCAGTTTGGACATTTGAGGCCCAAGCATTGGTATTTACTTTCAATGTTCCCCGGAGAAGTCTAGCATGCAGCCAGGTTGAGAACTGCTGCATTAGTATTGAAGGTTCACAGATTCATTGACATATGTATACTTCAGCTAGATTGGTGTCATAAACAGTTATGAAGGTCTCCTGTGTTTTTGCAGTCCACATCCACTTCCAGGTATGCCTTTTGTATATAAATGAACAGTATCTCGTAATATAAGGTGACATTCTATAATATTATGCTCTGCTGCTAAACAAACCTTTCCTCGTATTTATGCTGCAGGTGGTGGCAGTTACCTTACTACTGGGTAGGAATCAAGCTGTATGATCTGGTTGCAGGAAGTAATTGCTTGAAAAGCAGTTATGTCCTCAGCAAATCAAGAGCCCTTGAACATTTCCCAATGCTCCAGAAAGACAAATTAGTAGGAGCAATTGTCTACTATGACGGTAGGTGACTTTTTTTTTTTTTCAAACAAGATATTTTCCTCTCTTATTTGACCCCATGCAGTATACTTTGACTTTTGCAGTGTAATCATGAGATAGTTTTTCATCTTTAGTTTTAATGATAGTAGTAGATACACACATACACACTTACACACTCACACATTCACCACTTTAAAGTGGCCAAAAAACTAGCCATACTGTTTTGTTTTTAATATTGCTGATTTTATGTATACCTTTACTTCTTTGCTTTCTATACTGTGTCTTATGGTAGGTTTTGTCCATTTCTCATGCTTGTAAATTTGGACCCCATCCTCGTGCCATTTAATTTGTTACATGTTTGCCAGTGACTACTTGCCTTATGAATATATTATAATGTGAAAGCAGCTGAGGATCTGTGAGGTTTTCTAGATGAAACCTCTATTTTCAAGGGGTTATAAACCTAAGGAAAAATGCCCCTTGGGTTGAAATTGACATGTTTATATTTTGCATAGAACACAATTCTTGAATGTATAATTTATATGATGAGGGTAGGTGAACATTGTAGCTTTTCAACGAAACCTTCAGGTTTTATTGCTTATTTTATTGTTGTTAGATGTGTCCTAACAGTGACATTACCTAATTTACTGCATTCAGTGTTAGTTTTTTTAATATATATGTACAGTATAATTTTGTATACTTTTGTTTGAGGGAACTAAACATAATAGTTCTCAGATGGACTACAAAACACCACAACACAAAACAAGCAAAGTCATTTGTGAAATTTTACTAGTAGTTTTAAAGGGTATATGGAATTGGAAAATAGTTCAAGGATATCCATTTATAAGGAAATAGCTGGACACAGATAGTAATTGTACATGTTCAAGAAGGCTTAGAAATTTTGTGACACAAAGGATGGATTAGGTTCAGTGTCTCAGTTGCCCTCCTCCCTATTATGTGCTCTTCTTGATTTGGTGTTAGGTTGCTAAATTCTTAGCATGAAGAAGTTTTTGTTGTTGTTAGTTTTCAGGAGACTGGTATTTATACTTTATCGTATAGGATGTTGCCAAGTCTGTCCCTGCCTTTTACTTCTTCTTTTCTTCTTCTTCTTTCCAGTGTTCCATTTCTGAATCAGTTCAGCTGTCTATCAGACTTTTATTTATAAATGCAAAATGTGTATGTGCAGAGGGAGCAAGGGGGACCAGACTCAAGAAAATGTCCTATGAGCAACAATGTTAGAAAAATCTTAAGGGTCCTGGACAAACATTAAAAGCTAGAAAATTAACAGTTTGCAGTGCTTTCTAGCATCTGAAAACTGCAGGGGGGCCACTTAACTACTTTCTCAGTGCCCTTGATTGAGCCTACATGTTAAAGGACAACCTTAACTGTGAATTTACTTTCTCTGCATCAGCCTCTTAATGTTACTTCATTGTAGTTTATTGGGTGATTATAGGAAAGAGGTTTGCGGTCCAGAAGGAGTAAGAAGGCGTTCTGTGAATTCTGTGAATAGCATCCTGCCTGTCCTGATACCGAAATATTAGTGGCCTTTGCCTCTTATTACTAATCCTTCCTGCACAAATCCACCTTCTATACCATGTAGTGTATTGGACACTAATTAATTTTGTGAGTTTGTGTGTATCTGAATCTCCTAAAAAGGAATTTAGTGAAAATAATATCTCAGTTTGTGACTTCCTGTCGTATATTTTCTTGGTTTTGCTATGAATTTATAGATTCTTATTGATTCTACATAAAAAAGCCAAGAGAACTCTGTAACATAATGTGGAAGAGACATTATTCTACTAGGATTAAGAAGAATAATTTCCTTAATCTAGAATTGATCTTTTAACTTGTTGTGCTTTGCAAAATTATGAGTTTAGCAGTGATTATTGAAGGATTCCAAAGTTATTACTTAAAATTTCAAATTGCTCTTTGGAAATTGGTTTTAAAATTTTAATTCTTGAACTAATGGTGTGAAAATAATTTATTCTAGTCACTTGAAATAAATTTGGTTCTGGCCTTATTCTGAAATTACACAGGCCCAACTATGTCAAACTTGATGTAAGGCAAAACAAGAACATGAGCTAGTATGGTTCTGTGGTGTTCTATCTGTATTCACAGAAGAGGCAACTCCTGTTTTATCCAAAATAGTGCGATGAATTAAATATCAACAAAGAATTAAGATGGAGATTAGCATCTAGATAAAGGAATTCAGTGAAGTGACTGTATGGTTAGTTAAAGGAAGGTGTCCTTACCGTTTGACCAGAAAAATGAAATTATCATCCTGCTACCTGAATGTTGCAGAGAGGAGGCAGTTGTTCAGGGCCATTTACCATTGCTAACACAAGTACAAGCATTCTCGTTTATGAGATACACCTTTTGTAACAAGAACAAAAATGCTGCTCTTCATAAATTAGCATTATGATGCTACTGAAAGCTGGGGTGGGAAAACTCCCTTCATTCAAACAGGCACCAGAGACAGTGGAGGATGGAAAGCAGTTTATTAGTGCCAGCAGGCTCAGTGGGAATCATTTCCTGAGAGCTGAGCATCAAACCCAAGTTTCTTACAATATTTATAGGTTAATCAGCATCATACCTTAACTATTACAGCATTGGTGGGTTTATTTTTTTTTTAAGATATATTTATTGGGGCTGGCTCTCTAACTCAGTAGGTTAAAGCCCTAGCCTCCAGCACTGGCATCCCATATGGACAACGGTTCGAGTTCTGGCTGCTTCACTTCTTCCAGTCCAGCTTTCTGCTATGGCCTGGGAGGGCAGTGGAAGATGGCCCCAGTACTTGGGCTCCTACACCCCCTTGGGAGACCTGGAGGAGGCTCCTGGCTCCTGACTTCAGATCGGCTTAGTTCTGGCTGTTGTGGCCATTTGGGGAGTGAACCAGCAGATAGAAGACCTCTCTCTCTCTCTGGCTCTCTCTCTCTCTCTCTGGCTCTACCTCTTTATGTAACTCTGTCTTTCAAGTAGATAAAATAAATCTTTAAAAGAATTTTTTTTTTTTTTTTGACAGGCAGAGTTAGTGAGAGAGAGAGAGAGACAGAGAGAAAGGTCTTCCTTCTATTGGTTCACCTCCCAAATGGCTGCTACGACTGGCACGCTGTGGCCGGTGTGCTGCGCCAATCCGAAGCCAGGAGCCAGATGCTTCCTCCCGGTCTCCCATGGGGTGCAGGGCCCAAGCACTTGGGCCATCCTCCACTGCCCTCTCGGGCCACAGCAGGGAGCTGGACTGGAAGAGGAGCAACCGGGACAGAATATGGCGCCCCAACCGGGACTAGAACCTGGGGTGCCAGCGCTGCAGGCAGAGGATTAGCCAAGTGAGCCGTGGCGCCAGCCTAAAAGAATTTATTTATTTATTTGAAAGAATTGCACAGAGAAGAAGGAGAGGCAGAGAGAGAGAGGTCTTCCATCAGCTGGTTCACTCCCCAATTGGCTACAATGGCCAGGGCTGGGCTGATCCAAAGCCAGGAGCCAGAAGCTTCTTTCGTGGGTGCAGGGTCCCAAGGACTAGGACCAACTTCTGCTGCTTTTCCAGGCCATAGCAGAGAGCTGGATCGGAAGTGGAGCAGCCAGGACATGAACCGGCACCCTTATGGATGCCGGCACTGCAGGCGGCAGCTTTACCCACTATGCCACAGCACCGGCCCCCATTGGTGGATTTAAATTGCAGCCTATGTGACATAGGACCACACTTCCAATGGTCAGTGGGTCCAGTATGTTTATAAAAGAGGTACATGGGGCAGATTTATAGGACAGATTTATGGCTAGAATTATAGAAAGCAGAGTTTAGGACATCTTCCCTCCCTAGACAAGATATCAGTTGGCAGCTGCTTCCCTAGATAACTGCAGGCAGCCTCTTTCCCAGGTCTGCTTTCCTTCCTTTGTCTATTTCCTCCACAATGACGTGCAGTAAGTCACTCAAATGGTTTCAAAATGCGTTCGAGCTATGTGAAATAACTATTTTTTTACTTAAAAATACTTTAATGAGATGAAATTTACCTAACATAAAAGTAACTCTTTTAAAATGAACACAAAGAATAAATTGTATAAAACCCACCTCAGGATAATCTTGATTCTAATGAAAAAGTGACATAAGTAATCAAATGAATTTTAAGTACTGCTAGTAATTTTACTAACTAGAAACTCTTATTGGTAATACATGGTGTAGTTCCTTTAGTACCAGTAAAATGTAAAATACAATGGTTTGAAAATGCGGCAGAGACGAGACACTGCCGTGAACTTGGACTAGGGGCTGAAATGAACCTTTAAAAATCCCTTTAATGTAGAGAGATGGTAGGACTGTCAGAAGTTCCCTCTGAAGCACAAAATATACAGAGGTCAAAAATCTTATCTTAGATACTCACAGGCACAGCACATCTTAAATAAAATCCAATGCCCATTGCATATGATTATGGCAAATCTATTTCTCCGTAAAATTCCATAAGGGTAATTGAATAAATTCTTTCGATGTGTTAATTATAGTGGCTGTTCTATGCATGGCAAAAGTAGGGTCCATTGCCATGTCTTACTGTTAGCTGCTGAAAAAGCCAACTGACACATGAGGAGCAGTATCCACCACCTTTTAAAAAGCAGAATGAATGTCAAATTTCTCAGTAAAATCCACATGACATGAAATTTGAGGTAGGAAGTGACATACAAGGTTGTTCCTCCAGTTACATTGTCTAATTATATTCTGAGAAAGAAAACATCCAGTCAACTTACTGGGCTTTTGATTAAGACATAACCTAGTGTTTATTCTCCAGCCCTTGACATCACCTAGTGGAGACCCCTGGCACCCCACACCTGTCCCCACTGGACCCTGGCCTTGGCCATTACTACTAATTAGATGCTTCCCAGATATGGAGGGAGGTTGGTGACCAGGCCCACTTTCCCAAGTTGACAAGCAAAAGTATTGAAGGCCTGAGATGCTTGGCTGACTTGGCAGGTTGTGAAATTATGTGAACCAGCTGCTGGGCAGGTGAGGGGCAGGGGGTTGCCAGTTTCCTTAGGAACTTATTTTGTCTTCCTCTGTCAACTTCACTTCAGTCTTCCAGTTCCCAGAGTGGATCTTTGGTGCTATTCTAGTTGGACTGCAGCCATCCAATCGAGTGCACAGAAAATGAGATATAATTATAAATCATTAAATATTTAAAACCATTAAATATACCCATTAAGCTTCTATAAAATGAAACCAGAGAACAAAATTATAGCTTTAAATTCATCCTTTCTGATTCTCAAGACAATGACAGAGAGAGATGTCTGGTATTTCATACCTGATGGTGCCCATAAGTATTTTTTATGCACATATGAAAATAGCAACCTATGAGAAATTACATTGGCTTTCCTAATGTAAATAAAAGTTGGTTCCATCGATGTTTCAAAGGGGGAATTAAAGCCCAGGTTTCACTAGAATATTCATTTTTATTCCAACCTAAAACTCTCAGCATACAAATAGATGAATTTAGCTCGTGAGAGAGCAAAGCCAATTTAATCTCTGCCTCCCCTGAGGTAAATGTAGTTCACGGTCCTGCCCCCGCCCCAACCTCAGCTATAATCCCTGGCTCCTGGAGGTAAAAATGCACTGAAGTGAGAAAAATTCTGCAGCAGGATATAATGATCCAAAATGACAGGGACAATAATGACAATGAATTTCATGTCTCCCAGTCATGAGTTGGAGATGCTTGACTAAGCTGACTTATACAATTAAATTGTTACAGGTACAGCAGGAGATGCAGTTAGCTGTATGCTTTGGGGAGCCATGCCTCTGGCAAAAGGCATATTGTGGAACCCAGACTCTTTTGTTAGGAACAAACTCTTAACTCCTGTAGGCATGCACTCGCATTTGTACACTTAAGAAAAAAAAGCCTAGGTTAAAGATAAGTCTTTTAAGGTATTAATTTTATTTGCTTTGAAAGCTGAAGAAAAAATAAATAATAATCAATTACCCAGTACTTATAAAGGTGATTTTTTTGACATTATGTTTTCATTGAGTTCCCAAAACATGTCAAATCCAAAGATGGTGCCCTAACATTCTCATTTATACTATTTATAGTTTTGAACTAATTGGGTATTATCAACTTTAAATCTGACACATTAATTATTAGGACTTAATAGAAGTGTAATAGAAATGGATCCTTGTGGATATATAAACAAAGTGTGAAGGCACCTCAGAAAGTTTGTGGAAACAAAAGATAATGTGGGAGAGAAAGTTTAAAAACACAAAAAGAAAAATGTCTGTGTGTATCAGTATTGCTGCAAATATAGTTTTGTAAAACTTTGTTTTATACCATTGTCAAACCAGTGGTTAAGAATGTTATACTACTGTAGTTTCAATGATCTGTAGTTGCTTTAAAATTTACTGTACATAAGTGAATGGTCATTTTTCCATTCAATTATTATTTATAGTTGTTGTTTGTATTTCCACTAAACTAGGGTCTTTTTGCTTTTTACTTGTTAAACTTCTTATTCAATGAAGTATTAAGTCTTTTTACTGTAATGTATGTTTAAATATCTTATCTGAAAAACTAAAAAAGAAAAGGATGGAGAGAAAGGGAGAAGGAAGGTGGGTAGGAGGGAGAGAGCAGGATAGAAGAATGGAGGGAGGACAGGGATATTATGTTCTTAGAATTGTATCTACAAACCACATTGAATCTCCTAAAAGCTAACTAAAATTAAAATTAAAAAAAGTTAAAAAGATAACATGAATTTTCTGTGAACTTTTTAAGACTCCTCATAGTGATACCGTTATGCAATGTGCATTCCTTGCCTCTTAATGCAATTTTTTTTGTAAATTGGGATGCTAAACTCCAAAGCGGAGCATGTGAGCCTCATGAGGTCTGAAAGACTATCCACTGTGGTGTAGGAAGACACATTACAGCTTCTTAGATCTATGTTTATCAAATTCCTTGTAAATGTCTGTTTTTGTAGATGGTTCAAATGTGTATAACATTTAAGTACCATAATACATGTATGTAATTTATAAGTAAATGTATATTTGGGGATATATATGGACATTTATTTTACTTTTGGAGTAATCTTTCTTTTTGAGACACTAGGCTAGTAGTTTTTCATCACTTCATATTTAATCATGTTATTCCTTTGATGATTGGCTAATGTAAATGTTTTCAAGATAAATGTATTTAAGAAAAGGAAGAATTCTGGAAAAGGAGAGGTTACCAAACCCCTTTGTTTTCCAGGGTCCCTTCTCTGAGAGCTTTAAATGAGGAGGCTAAAAATAAACTGGAATAAGAAGAGATATTGGGAACTTCAAAACTTCAAAATTTGGAATGATACATTAGAAACTTGTGTCTGTTGCTTTTATTTTAATTTCTAGCATAAAAGAAAAAATATGCAAATTCATTATAAACCATGACATTCTATTTCCCAAGGTTTCTAACCATTTTGAGATCCACGGTTCTGTACAAACCAAAATTTAAAACCACATGACTTCTGTCACATACAAAATAATACATATAATTCATATGTAAATTGTGAATCTTAGTCATAAAGACCCTCTACTCTAACTCAAACTACCTTGAAACCTAGACTACTACTAACATTTTGAAATTGTGATTGCTTCCCATTCCAGCCTCTTCCCTAGAAAAAACTGTTATCTGAATTTCATTTGCAAGGTTCTTTCTCTTCTTTTTTGAAATCTTTTCATGTACATAGATATTTTTGAATATAGTCTATTGCATAGTTTTCAGACTTTGTAAAAGTACTATCTGATGTGTTATATAAGTTGATATAAGCACTTTGATAGGATATGCCTGGTAAAATTGAGCATACATATACCTGTAATTTAGTAATTCTATTAGTAAGCATATGATCTGGAGAAGCTCTTGAACATGTTCATCAGGGGATATGTAACAAACCAAGTTTATTGAAGCACTGGGTATAATTTCCAAGAGAAAATAATGTAGATAGTCTTTGAGAAACAAATTAATAAATAATTTATGGTCTGTTTGCATACTGGAGTAAAATAAGACATTGAAAGTGAGTGAATGTTGGCCAGCACCACAGCTCACTAGGCTAATCCTCCTCCTGCGGCGCCAGCACACCGGGTTCTAGTCCTTGTTGGGGCGCCGGTTCTGTCCCGGTTGCCCCTCTTCCAGGCCAGCTCTCTGCTGTGGCCAGGGAGTGCAGTGGCGGATGGCCCAAGTCCTTGGGCCCTGCACCCCATGGGAGCCCAGGATAAGTACCTGGCTCCTGCCATCGGATCAGCTCAGTGCGCCGGCTGCGGCAGCCATTGAAGGGTGAACCAACGGCAAAGGAAGAACTTTCTCTCTGTCTCTCTCTCTCACTGTCCACTCTGCCTGTCAAAAAAAAAAAAAAAAAAAAAAAAGAAAGCTACTTTCTAAAGTATTTTCATGTAGTTGAAACAATAAGCAAGGTGGAGCTAGATGACTTTGGTTTACAAACTGAATTGTGTTTTGAGTCCCACACGTCTATAACTGTCAGCTAACTTACAGGTTATTTTGAGTTTTCACTGAACTAATAAGTATAAATTCCTTTATAAGTCTAATGTGTTTCAAATATTGATTGCTTTATTTGGTTCAATTTCACTAGCAATCTAAACTCCACCAAATATCTATACTTCAAGAAAATGTTCTTAAGAGAAGCATCTGTTCTACAACTTCCCCCTTATAAATTTAAGATCTGAGGATTATTCCAGAAAAATCTGCCAAGTATTCTTAGGGAAAAAAGGGTGAGGGAAAGATTGTTCATATGAACATGCCCCAGGTAATATAATTAATATTTGTAATATAATATAGTCTTTGTAATTTAAGAATTAAAATCCACACCATTTAAAAAGAACTTCTAAAATTATGTACCTCTTAGATATTGGTTTAAGACACGTGTGTTTTAATATTTCCTCTTGTCCGTATGCATTTTTTTTACTTCTAAATAAAATTAGTAATTTTTATCTAGATTTCCTGTTGCCAGCTTTCCCATTGTATTTATCTTCTTGTTTTCTCTGAGTAACATAAATGAAACTGACATTTTTGCCCATATAGCAGGCTTATTTTTTTTGCCCCCAAATGCTGCCTTTTTGCCATTCAGTGTATCTGGATACCAAATGAAGTTTGACATGTACCCCTAAGAAACAAAACTTACAAATTGTGGCTTCAAAAGAAACCTTGAATAAATAGGACACATTGTGTCCACCCAGGCTAACACTCAACATATGCTTTAGCTTCCTGAGGATGAGAGGAGCAAAATGGCCCCCAGGAACCTTTGCAATTGTTTATTGCTCACTTGACCAGCATGTTTTAAATTCCAGGCTTTCATTCTCATATAATTATTTTTTTTTAATTCAAAAGCACACAGAAATAGACTTGATCAGGTATAGCATCCTGAGATAACAGTCATCCATGTTGTACTGTGCATGTAAAAGCTAAAATTTCACCACTAGTGGGATACATGAATAGATTGAGCAGATAGTTCTGGGGGGTTCACAATAAGCTGTCGTCTTCTGCTATTCTCTTGCAGTTGACTCCTTTAAAAAAAGACACAGGATCAAAGGCAGAAGCTGTTGTATCAAATTGTCAAGTGTTTGAGGAAATGCTAAATAGCCTGATTTTAACAATATATAGTGTATTCTCATATTGAATTATCATACTGTACATTATAATAATGTATAAATATTGTGTCACTTAAAAATAAAAATAATTTTAAAATGTGTTTACCCTTCCCCCTAATTTGCTCATGCATCCAAAAAATATTTTTGGAATCTCTACCAATTGCCAGACATTCTACTTGGCATTAGGGTCAAATGCATTACAGATAAAATCTGAGCTTGCAACTTTTGAGAGTTCACTAACTTATATGCTGAATATTTTACCAAATGCCTGTTGCTTACTGGTAAAAATGCATTATATTTGTGTAGCAGATTGTCATTTTCTGAATTTTTTTAAAAGTTATCTTAGTCAACTCAGCAATGTCACGTTCAAAAAAAAAATGAAGCCAAATAATTCAGCAAAGTATACAAGGGTGCTTCACAATGTTTGTAGGAAAATTATATTAAAATATAAGATTATTTTGGTGTAAAAGAATTTTCAGATTCAGTTTTTTCAATATACCCATTTTCCTTGAACTTTTTGAAGTCCCTGCATGTGTATAGATAGCAAACTGTTTTTGAGCCAAACTAAATTTTTCTTTTATTTCATTTCCATGAACTTTTGGAAGTATCTTTGTATGCATATTTATTATAATATAATTCAAACATATGAAAAAGTAGTGAAAAGTAATACAATGAACTTCAAATTTCAGTACTTATAAACTGATGACCAAATTTTCTTTCCCTTTTTCCCCACCCTACCAACAAGCATTTCAACCATGAACATCTATGAATATTAAGTCTGTATGTTTTTCTTTTATGTGGATTTATTTATTTACCTGAGAGGCACAACTTCAGAGAGAGAGAGGAGACAGAGAAAGGTCTTCCATCCGCTGGTTCACTCCCTAAATCGCTGCAATGGCCAGAGTTGGACTGATCTGAAGCCAGGAGCCAGGAGCTTTTTCTGGGTCTCCCACATGGGTGCAGGGGCCCAAACACTTGGGCCATCTTCAGCTGCTTTCCTGGGTGCATTAAGAGGGAGCTGGATTGGAACTGTAACAGCTGAAACTTGAACTGGTGCACATATGGGATGCTGGTACCACAGGTGGATGTTTAACCTACTATCTCACAGCGCTGACCCCTGAGTCTAAATCTTTTAAGTTAAGGATTCTCCTTTACATACAGCTACACTTGAACTATTGAACAGTAGTTTCTTTTTTTTTTTAACTTTTATTTAATGAATATAAATTTCCAAAGTACAGCTTATGGATTACAATGGCTTCCCCCCCGTAACTTCCCTCCCACCCGCAACCCTCCCCTTTCCCACTCCCTCTCCCCTTCCATTCACATCAAGATTCATTTTCAATTCTCTTTATATACAGAAGATCAGTTTAGCATATATTAAGTAAAGGTTTCAACAGTTTGCACCCACATAGAAACACAGAGTGAAAAAATACTGTTTAAGTACTAGTTATAGCATTAAATCACAATGTACAGCACATTAAGGACAGAGATCCTACATGAGGAGTAAGTGCACAGTGACTCCTGTTGTTGACTTAACGAATTGACACTCTTGTTTATGGCCTCAGTAATCACCCTAGGCTCTTGTCATGAGTCGCCAAGGCTATGGAAGCCTTTTGAGTTCACCAACTCTGATCATATTTAGACAAGGCCATGGTCAAAGTGGAAGTTGTCTCCTCCCTTCAGAGAAAGGTACCTCCTTCTTTGAAGACCTGTTCTTTCCACTGGGATCTCACTCGCGGAGATCTTTCATTTAAGTGTTGTTGTTTTTTTTGTTTTTTTTTTTGTTTGTTTGTTTGTTTTTGCCAGAGTGTCTTGGCTTTCCATGCCTGAAATACTCTCATGGGCTTTTCAGCTGGATCCACATGCCTTAAGGGCTGATTCTGAGGCCAGAGTGCTGTTTAGGACATCCGTCATTCTATGAGTCTGCTTTGTATCTCGCTTCCCATGTTGGATCATTCTCTCCTTTTTTTATTCTATCGGTTAGTATTTGCAGACACTAGTCTTGTTTATGTGATCCCTTTGACTCTTAGTTCTATCATTATGATCAATTGTGAACAGAAATTGATCACTGGGACTAGTGAGATGGTGTTGGTACATGCCACCTTGATGGGATTGAATTGGAATTCCCTGGTGTGTTTCTAACTCTACCGTTTGAGGTAAGTTAGCTTGAGCATGTCCCGAATTGCACATCTCTTCCCTCTCTTATTCCCACTCTTATATTTAACAGCGATCACTTTTCAGTTAAGTTTCAGCACTTAAGAAGAATTGTGTATTGATTACAGTATTCAACCAAAAGTATTAAGTAGAACAAACAAACAAACAAAAAAACTAAGAGGGATAACATATTAAGTTTGAACAGTAGTTTCTTAACATTAAGTATCTCGTCTTGTTCACATGTGTCTTAAAATCTCATAACTCTGTCTTCTGATTTAAAAAAAGAAATCTATAAAACAGAGCAAATCCTGGTTAAGATTCATATAAGTAGGGTTCATTCTTTTCAGCCAATAGGTTTCATATTTCTTCTTTTCTTCCCCTCATGGTTTTGTTAACAGATCTCATGTAATTTTTTACATGGGTAAAGACAGTTGTTCCATTACTCTGTGGCTGCTCAAGAAATACCACCTTAATACAGTAGCTTGGTGCAACAGCTGGTTATTTCTCATGGTTCTGAGGATGGATGGTCTCAGCAGGGTGGTTCTTACTTGAAATCTTCCTGTGGTTTCCGTGAGATGGCCGCTGTGGCTGGAGTTTTCTGAGGGCTTTCTTACTTGAATGTCTAGTGGCTGGGCTGAGAAGGCTAGAGTGGCTGGTGTTGGTTTGGCATTTCTCTCTCTCTCCTTGTGGCCTTTCCACATGAGTGAATTGAACTTTTACAGAAAGTCAGACTTCCATAGTAGCTGCCTTACCCTAGTGAGTGTGCCAGGAGACTAAGGCAGAACTTTGGCGTATCCTCTCACTGTGTGTACATGTATGCATTATGTGTGCACTTGGTTTTTACCCTCCACTGTTTCACAGATAGCAATAGCTCCTCTCTGTTACAAGATCTAGGGGATATTGTTTTCCATAATATAAGAAGCTGGGCACTCATTTGGAGTGCCTGGGTTCCATTTCCAGCCTTGACTCTTGCTTCCTGCTTCCTGTTCATGCAGGTTGGGGCAGCAGCTGATGGCTGAAATAACGGGTTTTCTGCCGCATACTTGGAAGGCTTGGATTGATTTCCTGGCTCCCAGCCTTAGTTCCAGCAACGGCTGTTGTGGGCTTTTGGGGGATGAACCATCAGATAGGGCCCTTTCTCTCTCTCTCTCTCTCTCTCTCTCTCTCTCTGTGTCTTATCTCTCTGTGTCTCTCCTTCTGAAATAAAATTGTCTTAAAATATAAGAAGCCACAAACTTTTTTTTAAAAGGTGAATTTATATAGCACCCAAGAGCCAAAATTCATGGAATTCAATTTTAGCACCCTTAACATTAACTGCTTAGATAAAAATATACCAGCTAGTACAGCCTTAGCCGTCAATAAATCACATTTTCAAGTTATTGAAGTGAAAACAAAATCCTATTTCCTTTCTTTCAGCACCACAAAAGAATGACACATCCCTTAGTTTTATCTATACAGAGAGCTTAAAATTAGTCTGTGAGTCTTAAATGCTATTATTATCATTTTGTAAAATATGCTCTGATTTGTTTAAATTTGCTAAAACCTAGTTCATATCATCTGTTTGCATTGAATGCCAATCTGCTTAGTCAGACTAAATGCTCATGTTAATTATAGTCTTTTAAATAGAAGGGTATGTCTTATATTAATACATGAAATTATATACTTCTTGTGAAATTTTATTTTGATATTCTTCAGAGTAATGGTGCAGTTTTAAAAATTCAGAGATGAAGCTAATTAGTGGTACTTTAAGGTTAAGATTTAAATGGTGGATTCAGTGGGCAGGGGAGGAGGGATTGTGGGAGCATTTGATCTCACAGTTAAGCTGCCAGCTGGGGCACTGCATTGCATATTAGAGTGCCTGGGTTCACAGTATGGCCCTGCTTCTGAGTACAGCTGCCTACTAATGCACACTTCAGTATTCAGCAAGTGATGGCTGAAGCAGCTGGGTCCCTGATACCCACATAGGAGACCTGGATTACTTTACTGGCTCCTGGTTTCCACCAGGCCCAGCCTGGCTATAGCAGGCATTTTGGGAGTGAACCAGTAGATGGTAGCACTCTGTCTCTTAAATAAATAAAAAATTATGAAGTATGAAAGTTTGAGGGACATTCTTCTTTTGTCTTAGAAAATTTAGAAAAACACATGCCCAAGAAGTATGTAAAAATGTTGCATTTCAAAGCTGACAGTATGGGACTTGCATTGTGGTGTAGCAGGTAAGGCCACTGCCTGTGATACCTGCATCCTATGTGAGTGCCAGTTCATGTCCTGGCTGCTCCACTTCCAATCCAGCTCCCTGCTCATGTGCCTGGGGAAGTGGCGGAGCATGGCCCAAGTGCTTGGGTCCCTGCCACCCACCAGAGAGAACTGGACGAGGCCCGTGGCTCCTGTATTCTGCCTAGAATACAGTACTGCCTTTTCTGGTCATCCGGAGAGTGAACCAGCTGATGGAAGATCTCTCTCTCTCTCCTTCTCTCTGTAACTCTGTCTTTCAAAATGAAAAACAAAAGCAAAAAACAAAAACAACTGATGGTAACTATCCAGTGTGTTCTCAGAATAATTCTTCTTCAGAAATAGTATCTTATAGGCCATGTTTATAAAAAAAGTAGGAAACAACTGACGTTAGCATATGAAGAAATAAAAGGCTATAATGACTAGTCTTCAGACAACCATTAAGATTAGCCTTCAGGAATGAGTTTCTCTTGCTACTTTGTTGTATGGCAATATCACACTTCATATATCTGTTGGTAGGAGCCCTCGGTGCCCACTGTTTTATCCGTTCTTCACATGTTTCCTCCCATCCTGGGATGAAGGATTGCCAAGATAAATGTTTAGAAAAGAACAAAGAAAATCATCACCAGGTCCATTTGGCTTTGTTCTGCAAGTGACACACAACAGTTTTCTTCATAAGAGGGAAAGCCATCCTGGCACTGGGCATCCAGCCTCACAAGAAGTAGCAGTTATCAAACGCATCCCTTCAGTAAGAAAGATCCATATTCCTTTTACTACCAATTCTACAGCCAAGTCCTAAGACTGTAATAGAACAGCTGAAAAAAGAAGTCTTTGGTACATTGTTCTTATATATGTAACTAACACCTTGGTAGGCTGTATTCTCTGCAACCAAATAGAATACTATTTTAGAATGTGTATTTCAAAACTTAGTTTCATTATTACTATTAATACTTACTCATATCACACTTCATAAAACGTTCCTTAGATCATTACATCCGCCTACAGAAAACATGAACCACACAACACCTATTTTTTAAAACTCACCACTGCCCATTAACACATAAACACACACACCCTTAACCTCCCACACAACTTACATAACTATTGCTTCTTTTATGCCCAGAACCAAATATGTATGCCTGCACTCACTGGAAAAGTATTACTAACAAACAATTTGCTGTTCACTCAAAAGAATATGTCTTGAGAAGAAAATGATAAAGGCTCATATTGACCACATGAAAACAACCATTGCAATAAGAACAATATCCAATAACGTGTGTTTTATGTCAAAGACAATTAATATGAGAGTATAGCCCTGAATTTAATTGGGAAGGGGTAACACCAAAGCCCATCAGCAAATCAGCTCTTTCTTATTTCCAAGGAATTTTTAAACTTCTTACCTTTTAACCTGCAGAATGCTGTAATAAATAGACTCGGTGATTCATGTCTCACTTTCTGTTGCAAAGGCTGAAGTCGGACTGAAAAGTAACTGTTGGGACACTCTTGGACAGTTCTCTTTCTTGATAATTCTTTGCGTACAAAGCACATTCCTCAGTCGTTCTCTGAAATCCATGTTAGAAAAGAGCATAAAAAAGTATTCTGAATAGATTCAGGTTTTACAAGTTGTATACTTTAACTACTCTCATATCCAAAAGGGGATAAAATGCACCCCCTCCATTATGTTTTTCATAGTTGCCTCTTCGAATAGCATTTTAAAAATGTAAGAGCTTTATTGTATGAAGCAAGATTAATATATGTATTTACTGTTTCCCTCTGTCTTCTACTTATTTTTTTTTCATCATTCTTTTGGTTAAAATTGGTATCAGTTCTTAAGTATGAGCAAAGACAGAGAAATATATTTCTCCATTCAATTATGTTTATTTACATTTTTAAAGAATTATTTATTTGAAAGAATGACAAAGAGAAAGAGAGAGACAGAGAGAGACAGAGAGACAGAGAAATCTTCAGTCTACAGTTCACTCCTCAAATGACTGCAGTGGCTGGGCCTGGGCCACATAGAAGCCAGGAGCCAGGAATTGCATCCAGGTCTGCCATGTGGGCTGTCTTCTGCTGCCTTCCCAGGCTCATTAGCAGGGAGCTGGACTGGAAACAGAGCAGCCGGAACTCAAACCAGCATTGCAGTAGGGGATGCCCACACCATAAGTAGCGGTTTAACACACTGCACCACAGTGCTGGCCTCAGTTATATTTATCTTCTTTTTTTTTTTTTTTTGGACAGGCAGATTTAGACAGTGAGAGAGAGAAAGGTCTTCCTTTTTCCGTTGGTTCACCCCCCCAAATGGCCGCTACGGCTGGCGCACAGCGCCAATCCGAAGCCAGGAGCCAGGTGCTTCCTCCTGGTCTCCCATGCAGGTGCAGTGCCCAAGCACTTGGGCCATCCTCCATTGCACTCCTGGGCCACAGTAGAGAGCTGGCCTGGAAGAGGAGCAACCGGGACAGAATCCAGCGCCCCAACTGGGACTAGAACCTGGGGTGCCGGCGCCGCAAGCAGAGGATTAGCCAAGTGAGCCACGGCGCTGGCCTATATTTATCTTTTAAGGAAGAGAAAACACAGTCAACAATAAATGTTAAGCACTTTAGAGTAATTTTTAAAGTAGTGTAAATATCTAGATGCAAGTTAACATTTCACTGGCCAAAGTTTATTATTTTAATTTGCTGCATTTGTTGTTTGTAATTTTGGTTCCTCTATTCTTCCCACTTCACCCCAGATGTCAAACAATTAATTCACCCCCTAGATTTTGACGTGGATGTGTCTTCTCCCTTCTTACTGGGTTTCTCAGCTCAAGAACCCTGTAGCTGAATCAAGGTGTGATGGAGGGCGTCTGTGTGCCGGGTGGTTTTCTATGAATGCATATCTCCTCTTCTCCCCGGGTGCTCCCCCACCATCAGGTGTGGCGGAAGTTTTCTTTCCTTATAATCAGCACTTTTTGAGCTGTAGATTTCAGACTATTTAACTCTGTTTAATTCTCTTTGAATTCTGGCCTTTAGCTTTTTCCACGAATAATTGAACTTGAAATTTTAGAGACATCAGCAGGGCTGATCTTAGTAGTTTTTTTTTTTTTTTTTTTAACTTAACTTATTCTGCTAACTATGACTGGAGTTACTTGAGAGCAGTGTCACCCAGAAGCCAGGGGAACCAACCCAGAAATTATGAGCACAATGAATCAAGAAATAGCAAAGTAGAAGAGTAATAGAAGACTTTGGAAAAAAAAGAAATGTCCTGATTTCCACCTCAACAATCTGTATTTGAAATAGAAATCAATCACGTTTTGTCTAGTACTGGACAGAATCACCCAGTAGAATACATTGCCATAAAGAATTTCCCAAGTCATACCCAGAAAGAGCAGCAGTGCTTGAGTCAGAGGGTGTCAGTGTTGCTGGAAGGGCCTCTGAGGAGCTTAGTTACCCCAGACTTGCAAACTGATCCTCACCCTCCCCTCCAGGGACTGAAGGAAGCAGCAAGCGCTGAGCTTGGAGTGCTCTCTGCTGCTCAGTGGGCTGTGACCACGGTCTCACTGCTTTATGCTCCCTTTGTGTGTGAAACAAGATAGGCGTCCTGAGAAACTTCCAGACCGTGGCGGCCGCAGTATGTGCATCTGGTCCATCTGTGAAGGAAAAAAGAGTGAAAACAGGGCCAGTTGCGAGCCTCGCGTGGCTTCTTGAGCCGTGAGTCCTTCTGGAGAAGTGTTGAGAACACCTTGGAAGCAGTGTTGGCGTTTTTAGCCTGGTGTTTCTGCAGCTGAGCTGCATTCTCTGGGTTGCAGAGCTTCTTGACCAGCTCACACCTCACCATCCAGACTTTTTGTCCATGAATGAATCTGTTCCTGTCAGCAGGACCTCAGGTTTGCTTCTTAGGATTCCTGGCTGATTATGATACAGGTGCCCCCAAGAAGTCTATGAGAAGTTAAAAGACAAGAGAAAGTGGTTTTCACGTAAATGCTGATGAATTTCTGCAAGTGTGGTTCTTGGGAAGACATTGACTGAATGTTGACATTTGACACTTCTTAATTGAAAGCAGCCACTATGTGCCTAGGATTACATTATATCATTGACACATCTATGTAAATTCTAAAAACAAATATCAATGCTTTCTAAGATTTTCTTTTGTTTAGTTCTGTTCTATGCTCTGTTCTTCAGAATTGGCTTTAATGTCTTAATCTTGGCATGCTTGGAATGACAGTAAAGGAAGCAACTGTAACATGGCAAGTTGAATAGTGTGTAGGTTCATATCTTTGTCAATAAGTTAGTATTCTTAGTTGTATTTTAATATGACTGTTATTTTGATTTATTTAATGTATCTGTTCAACAGTCATACATTAGTGCCATCTGTAAGCCAGGCAATGTTAATAGGTGCTGGTGATACACAGAATAACACGTAGGGTTTCCTTTCCTCAAAAAACTCTTTAACTGATGGAGGCTATGATGAAGCAAACCAGTGATTTACAGTAGTGTGTGAGACATTGTGAGAATATACCCAAAGTGAGTATGGCACCACCTAGGAAAGCTTCTTTAAGTATCACTCTGCTGAATTTAAGGAATAACATAGCCAGTGATGTCAGTGGGGAAGATGTTGAAGGAACATTGTGGCCAAGGGCGTGGAGCCACATGACATATAGAAAGCAGCTGTACAGAGCTTGAGCTTAGAGTAAGCAGAGGCATGGAGTGACATAAAGGACTTGGATCATGGAAGACCAGGTCTGCCAAGCTGAGGAGGTTACTTTGAATTCTGTAGGCAATGGGCAATAAGTGAGTGAAAACAGCATTTGATATGGGAACTTGGAATCTAGGAAATGTATCTTGGATGAGATTTTATTCTGATGTGAAGGAACATCAGGTTAAGGGGAGAAGTGAAAACAAAGGAAGAGAAGATACAGCACATGGATCAGTAACCATCTCTTTGTTTACATTTCCTGGGCAACTCGAGTACCTAGATTGTCTTATTTTCCTGATAGTTGTCCTTGTGGCTTGCCTCTTTATTTGTATGTCCGACCTTTCTGATCTTTTGTCAGGTCTTCAATTTCGAAATGAATTAATAAACTAATGGCAAGTGTCTTCCAATTCTTTTTAAAGAATAATCTAGATCTTTTAAAACTTCAGTAATGTGGGCTTTAAAAAATCTGTGATTGCCCAACTGGTTTATGTCAGCATTCTGGAAAGAATATCAGTCTTTAAAGCGGTGTTAGAGATATAAACCCTCTGGGGAGGGAAGAATGCCTGGTGCATGCTAATTTTGTACTTATCCAGGTGGAAGAGGGAGAGGAATAGCCAAAGCTATAGATAGAACAAAGGCATGTCAGTTGCAACCTGGGCTCAGTTTGGGCTTAGCTCTTCTCACAAATCCTGTATCAGAACATTAGTGGCTTATTTATTTATTTCTAACCTGTATCGTATTAAGATCTTACTTTGACAAATCACATTTTGATTTATAGTCTGTGCTTTTGGCATGTGCTTTAATGGCATTAGCCAACTCTAGACACATACTGAATTCATTATGTACCTTATGTATGTAAGTAGTAATACTTCCTTTTAATGAACATACGGTCACATCAAAGTGCTGTGAGGTTGTTTTACAAAAGCATCTTTGTGCAGTGCTCCTCAGAAGTTTTGAGACGTGTGTTAACTTGAAGACTAATATGCTGTATTTTAAGTTGTATTTTAATCGAGTAATACATTATAATTTTACCCTCTGCTTAAGGTGAATAGACTGTTGTAGTCTGTTTAAGTCTTTGATTCTTAGGTTTAGATTTTAAATTAGAATTTGACATTTATTTTTTATTTTTAACTGATATATATATATATAAATTGCACATATTTATGGGGTACCATGTGATATTTTGATACGTGTATTCATTATATAATGTTCAAAGTGGGAAAAACATGTCTATCTCCTAAAACATTTCTTATTTCATTAAAGTGAAAATATTCAAAGCAGTTTCTTATAGTTTGTTTAAAATAAAGTTTGTTATCATTATCTAGTTACCCCACCATACAGTAGAACACCAAAACTTCTTATCCTAATTATACCTTAGTAGCTGTCAGTCTTTTCTTCTCTTTCCCTCCATGCTACTCTTCTCAGCTTCCAATAACTACTCTTCTACTCTCAACTTCTATGAGAATAGCTTTTTATAATTCCACATGTGAGTGAGATCATGCAGTACTTGTTTTGTTTTAAATAGTGACATCCAGTTCCATCCATGTTGTCACACTCAACAGGATTTCATTATTTTTTAAATGGGTGAATAGGATTGCGTTATGTGTGTGTACCACGTATTCTCTATCCACTTACCAGTTGATGGACACTTAGATTGTTTCCACTTCCTGGCTGTTATGAATAGTGCTGCAATAAACATGGCCGTACAGATGTCTCATAGGCAGACTGACTTCATTTCCTTGGAATACATACCCAGTAGCTGAATTGCTGGATCACATGGTAATTCTGTTTCTAATTTTTTGAGGAATTTCCATATCATTTTTCACAATGGCTATATTAATTTCCATTCGCACCAGTTGTTTGCAAGGATTCCCTTTTCTCCACATCCTTGCCAGCACTTGTTATGTTTTGTCTTTTTGATAATGGCCAACTGGAGTGAGGTGATATTTCATTTTAGTTTTGATTTGTATTCTCCTGATGATTAATGATATTGAGGATTTTTTCATATATATATATAGGCCAATTGTATGTCTTCTTTTGAGAAATATCTATTTAAAATTATTGCCCATTTTAAAATTGGATTGTTGTTGTTATTATTTTGCTGGTGAAATGTTTGGCTTCCTCTGTCAAATGAAGTTTTCAAATGTTTTCTCCCATCCTGTAGGCCATCTCTTCATTCTGTTGATAGTTTAGTTTGATGAAATCCCAACATTTTTGACATGTAAATGTATGTGATTAGAAGAATTAAAAACTCGTAAAGTTGATTTTGAATTTGCAACCTGAACTGTGATATTGATAAACAGTAGATGAGTGACTTTTTCTTATTTCCTATAGAAAAGAAATTCACAGAATCTGCTTATTTGTGGCAGTGTCAAACCTTGAACAACTACTAACAGGTTTTTGTCCTTAAAATATGAGCACCCGGCTGGCGCCGCGGCTCACTAGGCTAATCCTCCGCCTAGCGGCGCCGGCACACCGGGTTCTAGTCCTGGTTGGGGCGCCGGATTCTGTCCCGGTTGCCCCTCTTCCAGGCCAGCTCTCTGCTGTGGCCAGGGAGTGCAGTGGAGGATGGCCCAGGTGCTTGGGCCCTGCACCCCACGGGAGACCAGGAAAAGCACCTGGCTCCTGGCTCCTGCCATCGGATCAGCGCGGTGCGCCGGCCGCAGCGCGCCACCCGTGGCGGCCATTGGAGGGTGAACCAACGGCAAAAAGGAAGACCTTTCTCTCTGTCTCTCTCTCTCACTGTCCACTCTGCCTGTCAAAATAAAAAATAAAAAATAAAAAAATAAAATATGAGCACCCTTCAGTAATGTTTGAGGGAAGAACTTTCCCCAGGCAGATTTTTAGAGGCAGAGAAGTGAACCATTTCAGGGTCTAGCTTGGCTCTGAGCAGAATTCCAGGGGGTGGGGCAAATGGTCCAGACCATATGTCTCAGCTGACCTGGCAGTCTAAATACCCTTCCCGCTCCTCGTCAGTGTGTGGAGATCCTTGTGATCATAGGTCTGAGTAAAACAGCAGTTTTCTTGGTGATGTGATCCATGAAGTCAAATGTGTAACAGTATCTTGATTCTTTTCTTTTTTTAAAAGATTTATTTATTTATTTGAAAGCCAGAGTTACACAGAGAGAGGAGAGGCAGAGAGAGAAAGAGGTCTTCTGTCTGACAGTTCACTCTCCAGATGGCTGCAACAGCCGGAGCTGCGCGGATCCAAAACCAGGAGCCAGGAGCTTCTTCCAGGTCTCCCACGTGGGTTCAGGGGCCCAAGGACTTGGGCCATCTTCTACTGCTTTCCCAGGCCACAGCAGAGAGCTGGATTGGAAAAGGAGCAGCCAGGACTAGAACTGGCGCCCATAGGGGATGCCAGTGCTTCAGGCCAAGGCATTAACCCGCTGCGCCATAGAGCCGGCCCCAGTATCTTGATTCTTTAAAGGCATCCCCTGGACATGGAGGCCGGTCCTTGAGGAAGGGCTGGGAAGAATGTCAGAGCTCTGGCCAAGTAAGCAACATGAGAGCAGAGTTGCAGTACAAATAGGAACACAGAGTGCAAACCAGATACTGAGGCAGAGACGGTTATGTTTGATGGATATGACAGGAGGAATTGCAGCCTAGGGAGCACCAGAGATTCTGTTGTCCATGGATTCCTTGAAGGCAAATCACAGTTGTAGAAGGGCTTGCCCCTTATAGACTACCAGCTGTGGTCAAGGTTGGCTTAGAAGTGGCTCAGGGACTGTACGGGGCTGAGCTTGCAGGTTGAAGGTTGTCAGTAATTAGAACAGGGCAAGGGCACCTTGACTGCACCAGAAGCTAATGGGATCTTTCTTTGACAATAACCAGCATTTCCAGTAAAACCTTGAGAACTGCTGGAAATACAGGCAAGAAATGTTATCACTGAAAAGTTGTATTTGATTCTTTTTACTTTTCATTATAAAACAAAAGCAAAAACATTAGCAATAGTCATGGTATGTCTCTGCTCTGTATGGAAAAGCTGAAAGTAAAATTAGTAAGTATACATTCAGGTTTTTTTGTAGTATTGTTTAATATCTAAATTTATTTTTCAATTTTCTTTTAAATTATGGAAAAAGATTATAAGAGTGTGGTTAGCTTTTGGCTTATTTTTTGCATTTGATTCGTACGACATGTTGTAATCGTTCATCATTTCAAAGACACAGGGAAAGCTTTGACATTCATTGAGGCCTTTTTGGTGAAAGACCAGTTTCTATGGTACTATTTAATTTTAACTTATGCAGTGGTATATTTGAAATGAATCTTTAGTCTATTTATTGAATTATTTTGTTTTTAGACTCATGTATGTTTTGAGTGCAGATTCGAAGTAAAGTGTCTAGAATATTGGAAATACCCTTCTCAAGTATGGGGGCATTGATTGCACCTACAGTTAGCTTGCCCTCTTTCTACGCCACAGAGGGGAAACACTTACTGCTTTATATTGATGGATTTGTTGGTTTTAAAAAATATGGCTATTGAGGCCAGCACTGTGGCTTAGTAGACTAAGCCTCCACCTGTGACACTGGCATCCCATATGAGCACCAGTTTGTGTCCCGGCTGTTCCTCTTTTGATTGAGCTCTATACTATGGCCTGGGAAAGCAATAGAAGATGGTCCAAGTACTTGGGCCCTTGGACCATAGAATACCCGGAAGAAGCTCCTGGCTCCTGGCTTTGGATTGGCCCAGCTCCAGCTGTTGTGGCCATTTGAGGAGTAGACCAGCAGATGCATGACCCCTCTCTCTGTCTCTAACTCTACCTCACAAATAAATAAAATCTTTTTAAAAATATTATATAATAAAACAGATTTTTTTTTTACCCAGTCAGTCAGCATTTATTGATTGGGTAACACACAGTGTGTGGGGAAGTACATGTGTGTGCACATGCTTGGGGCATTGACACAAGCCAACGAAAATCCCACTATCATCCATCAATTTAATACCTAACTGTTGAACACCCATCAGACTAATAGGAAAACACAAATGTTTAAGAAACACTGGAAAAATTAATCATTGTTAAAAGAAATAAAAATCAAAACAATGAGATATATAGTTATCGTTTCCTATAATGGAACTGGTGTAGATAAACAGTCTTTAGGTAGGGAACTTTGTTAATTTTTAGAATAAAAGTAATTCATACTCATAGTAATTAAAACTAAAGAAAACTGAAGAGTTAAAATTTAAAAAGCTCATGATAGTGCCAGAAATAAACACTGTTGTCAGTTTGGTATATATGCTTCTGACTTACAAGGACATTGCATACTTCAGACAGTTCATGGAAAAACTGAATTAAAATATATGTTTATTCTGGTGCAAAATTGTTAAAGCCATGCATATTTTTCACAATATTTATTTCTATAAACTCTTGAAGACCCCTTGTATTACTTTTTTCATTTTATTTTATTTTTAACTTTTATTTAATAAATATAAATTTCCAAAGTACAGCTTTTGGATTACAGTGGCTTTTTTCCCCCCATAGCCTCCCTCCCACCCGCAACCATCCCATCTCCCACTCCCTCTCCCATCCCATTCACATCAAGATTCATTTTCAATTCTCTTTATATACAGAAGATCAACTCTATACGTAAAGATTTCAACAGTTTGCACCCACACAGAAATACAAAGTGTAAAGTACTGTTTGAGTACTAGTTATACCGTTAATTCACATAGTACAACACATTAAGGACAGAGATCCTACATGGGGAGTAAGTGCACAGTGACTCCTGTTGTTGATTTAAAAATTGACACTCTTGTTTATGGCATCAGAAATCACCCGAGGCTCTTGTCATGAGTTGCCAAGGCTATGGAAGCCTTTTGAGTTCACCAGCTCTGATCTTGTTTAGACAAGATCATAGCCAAAGTGGGAGTTCTCTCCTCCCTTCAGAGAAAGGTACCTCCTTCTTTGATGACCTGTTCTTTCCACTGGGATCTCACTCACAGAGATCTTTCATTTAGGTGCTTTTATTTATTTATTTATTTTTTTGCCAGAGTGTCTTGGCTTTCCATGCCTAACATACTCTCATGGGCATTTTAGCTGGACCCGAATGCCTTAAGGGCCAGAGTGCTGTTTAGGACATCTGTCATTCTATGAGTCTGCTGTGTATCCTGCTTCCCATGTTGGATCGTTCTCTCCTTTTTAATTCTATCAGTTAGTATTAGCAGACACTAGTCTTGTTTATGTGATCCCTTTGACTCTTAATCCTATCATTATGATCAACTATGAACTGAAATTGATCATTTTGACTAGTGAGATGGCATTGGTACATGCCACCTTGATGGGATTGAATTGGAATCCCCTGGCACGTTTCTAACTCTACCGTTTGGGGCAAGTCCTATTGAACATGTGCCGACCTGTACATCTCTTCCCTCTCTTATTTCCACTCTTATATTTAACAGCAATCACTTTTAAGTTAAGTTTCAACACCTAAGAATATTTGTGTGTTAATTAAAGAGTTCAACCAATAGTATTAAGTAGAACAAACAAAATACTAAAAGGGATTTTTAAAAAATAAAATAAAAAATACGGCTATAGCATCTGGCATAATATTTGATGTATATCATTACAAAACTGACATAATTTTATTGATAAGTATATCGTATATATATTTCCTTTCTATTTTTTTTTCAATCTGGGCAGTATTAGACATTCCACTCGCTATTAGGAGGAAGTGAAATTACGTTGATTCTCATGGGATTTTCACCTCTGCTTTTCTTGCCTCAGCACATGCCATTGCCCATAAAATTTCAGAATAGGTCTGTTGTCTTTTCTTTCAGGGTGATCCGGCTGTGGTAAACTGACTCACAGGCTATTGATTGCTTTAGACCACAAATAGTAAAACCTTCCTGCATGCCAGGCCTTCTCCTTGCTGGAGATAAACTACTGGGGTGGTGGTGGGGCACAGAAGTGGGTGCCCGCCCTTAGTTTATTCAGTCCCAGGGGAAGTGAAACCCATGTAAATCAGATGACTCAGATTGCTGTTAAAAAGAAAATCCCATAGGGCAAATTATTTGAATAACCAAATTAGGATCAGAATTTTGCTTAGTAACTATCGAGTTCAAGAAGGAGCAATAGGATGTTCTTACTGTAGCTTGAAACAACATCCGTTAAGGATATATTTGTCAAGCAAGGATGGGTATTTTGGTGTTGCAGTTAGAGGACTACATCTGACTTTCCATTTCTTCTTCTTTTAGAGCGTTAAGCCCCCAGTGAAGCTTTCCAATAAACTTTGAATCTGGGTTGCTGAGAGACTTTATTCTGATCACATGAATGTGTGTGGTTTGAATATGAGATGAAAGCCCATCTCCAATAGAAGGAGAGGGAAGGTAACTTTGGTTAAAGGCAATCTTTGTTGACAATAGCTTCATTCTTATATGCTTTGCAGTTTACAAGTTCTTTCTCATGTTTCAATCTGGCCCTTTTATTGGCTCTCAAGGGTGGGGAGAGAAGAGGGTATTAGCCCTGCTTTTTAGCTGACGAAACAGACTGCGGGGGGGCAGGGCTGTTGTCTAGAGCCCAATGAGTTGCTGTTGGGCTGGGTCCTGAACTCAGACCCAGAGCTCTCCCTGCATGATGGGAAATCAGCTTGCTGTTCATGTAAATGGCCTCACACACATTCTTTTCAGACAATCAGGACATTGGTCTCTGGTTAGACTGATTTGATAACAATTCGATAAGGTGTGGAAGCTTCCTGTGATTTGAGAGTGAAATCTGATAAGATAGAGGACTCACTATGAAGCTGATAAAGGTTCTCAAAAGACTGCTTCCAGTTAGAATTCCCCAGCTGGTCCTTAGCACATGGTTCCATGTATTTATTATGTGGCTCACACTTGGAGTCACCCCAGGGGAAGGTTGAGCCACTTCAGTGTTTTGGAAGAGTTGTGTGCATGTACTCACACACCAATGAGGAGAGGAGGACTAAAAGGAAGGGCTGTGAAAGTCGAAGGATTTACTTGTGTTTGCCAGTCCTTTGATGAAAGATGGTTTAGTTATCAGAGGGCTTCTTTAGACATGTTATATAGCTAGATTCTCTAGTTTTCGATTGTTTTATTTGAGATTTTGTGATTGAAAGTCATAACATTGGTAGAGATGGAGTGAACCACAAAGATCATACAGGACATGTGCCATGAGGACACTGAGGCAAACAGGTTTTTGTTGTGGGCAAAAATCATCCAGTCACTCAATCAGCCGAGTTAAGGAGAAGATGAATTATTTTAGGGCATTGAGCAGCAAACAGAAATGCTGGAAAGGCAGAAGATCTAGCCTGGAAAACAAGGAACCAAAAATGTTTTGCAATAACCAGAGCCACAGGCAAAACCTGTCCCAGAACCAGTGCACTGCAGACTTTCCATTGCTGTACGTCACTTCTTATTTTTTTTTAAGATTTATTAATTTGAAAGGCACAGTTACAGAGAGGCAGGGGCAGAGAGAGAGAGAAAGAGAGAGAAAGAGGTCTTCCTTCTGCTGGTTCACTCCCAAAATGGCCGGAGCTGAGCTGATTTGGAATCAGGAGCCAGGAGCTTCTTCCGGGTCTCCCATGCGGGTGCAGGGGTCCAAGAACTTGGGCCATCTTCTACTGCTTCCCCAGGCCATAGCAGAGAGCTGGATTGGAAGCAGAGCAGGCAAGACTCAAACCAGTGCCCATATGGCATTGCACTCGAACCAGTGTCCATATGGGATGTGGGCATTGCAGGCGGCAGCTTTACCTGCTACCCCACAGCGCTGGCCCCGCACATTGCATCTTGCTGTACCAGTGTTCCTGACATCTCTCTCACTGCTGCCTCTGCAGACAAGATGGTGCTGCTGTCTTTGCCTCCACCTCCAAACTGGAAGATCTTTGGGTCACTAACTCTAGGCTGAAGTCTGTCCAGAGCATGTGATTGAGGAGTCAGATTAGAGGCCTGTGTCCAAGAGGAATCTTTTTCTCTTTGCCTCTCTGCAAGGTTTATAAGATGGGAAAGATGGTTTAGATGCTATGAAGCAAAAACCAACCCCAAACAGTGTACCACATGATGATTTGCTTTGGAAACATACCCAGTTGGCAGCTCTTTAAGGGCTGAGAAATGAATTTTTCTGACTTCTTCCAGGATACCAAATTTATGGCTAGTGTAGATTTCCTCTGCAAAAATGGCAGAGGCTTTCTAATTTTGGGGGGAAAAATGAAGGCTTCTGGATGAAGATTTAGTAATTCTAATATTTTGAGACAACCCATTATCCCATCCACCCTGTTTTTATCTGGATTGAAAACCATTCTGTTGTCTTCCTACACTTGTGACATACAGAAAAAAATGGATTGTCAGTGGTAAAAATGAAGAGAGGAAGAGAACCAAAAGGAGCAAATAATGTTCAGGAAGTACTGAGACTGGAGTTTAGTTACTACACATTCCAGGGAATGTTTGACAGACTAAGGAGCAATCAAACCATATTAGAACTGGAACATATTCAGGACTTTCTATGTTTTTAAAAAATTTTAGGCAATAACCCTACCTTGTAATTAAAATATCAAGTGGTTTCTGCTCTCTGGTATCTTTTAAATTTTAATTGTTACATTTATTGAGGGCTTTTATTATTACCCATCTGTTTATTTCTCAGGACAATTGTGTGTCCATCCCTTTATCATTCCCCTTGTACAGAAGAGAGGATAGAACCTTAGGTGAAGCAATTGGCATGGGATTTCATAGTCTGGAGAAAAGGACTTGAACTTCATGCAGCACACACACACCCACGAAAGAAGCTTTGCACATCTTCCTCTAACTTAAGAGAGGAAGGAATTATGTCTGGAACTCTGTGTTGGGTAATGTTTTAGGCCAACTGTGGAGGAAAAAGAAAGGAAATATGCTGGGGAATGAACAGACATTTTGGAGCAGGTGACTTCTCCAAGTTAGACTGCAAGTGCATTCTTGTATCTCAGTGCCATGGGGAGGCTGGGCCAATCTGACCTCCTTCAGTTTCTACTCCTTGCAATGATATTTAGCTCAGCCCTGGTACACAGTAGGTATTCAATAAATAATTGTGAAAGGAATGAATCTCAAGCTTCTTCAGGACAATTTTCTTGGGTTCAGATGCCATATTGTCTAGACTGCCGTTCTCAATAAAGAAAGATCTTCATCTGCCTTTTTAAACAACTTAAATTTTAAAAAGATTTAGTCACTTACTTATTTAAAAGGCAAAGACAGAAAAGAGGAAAAAACAGATATCTTACATCTTCAGGCTCACTCCCCACATGCTTGCAAGAACCAGGTCTGGGTTAGGCCAATACCTGGAGCTGGGAAATCCATCCAGGAGCATCTCCCATGTGGGTGGCAGGGACTCAAGTACTTGGCCCACCAAGTCTGCCTCCCAGACACGTTAGCAGGAAGTTGCATCAGAAGCACAGAGCAGTTGGGACTCAAATCAGTATTCTGGTAAGGTATTGACTTAATCTGTAGCTGCGCCACACCATTCTTACCTTCACCTTTAAACTACACATTTCTAAAAAGATTTACCAGTGAATTTCATGCATTTCACAAACAAGGAAGGCAGCTTACGTGGGTTTTTAGGGTGAATAACTGTACAGTCTGTGAAAGACTATCTATAGTATGTCTTGCTTTCTAATTTTCCAATCCCATTTGAAATAATTTTGCCACATTGCTTCCTTTCTCTTTCTCTTCCTTAAAAGCTTTTTTTTTTTTAAATCTATTTTTGACATATGCTAAAGAGAGAATTGATTGTCCTGGAGTAGGCACAGAGAGTCTTCATTGTAAACTAATGTATAGAACATTTTTGTACGGAAATAGCTAATGAATCCCAGAGCATTCTGTTGTTTGCCGTTTAAATGTGGTTTCATTTTTTTTTTCACTCTAGCTAGATTCCTAAGTGTCTGTAAAGTAGAAAACTTACTCCTCATTAGATTCATTTAAAACTTTTTCAAGAAAGGAAAGTCCTGAGGATGTAGAATCTTTCTGTACTTAAATATGTCATGTTAAGGCACTTCACAATGTTTCCTTTACTTGGGGCCAAAGACCACAGATCCACCCTGATTGCTAATTATTCAAATTGTAAATAGCTTATTTGAGAACTTAGGGTGAGACAAAAGAAACCTGAAGGAACAAAAGGCCCAGGATAATGAAAAGGATATTGTGAAGAGAAAGGCCATGCAGAATTATGATGCAGGTCACATCTTGCGCCTGCATTTAATTGTACCTTTGTATTTAATAATAAAAATGATTACATGCTCAGTGCTAACGGGTTTCCTTTCTTGAGAACTGTAGTATGGATAGGTGACAGCAAATTACTCCAATTCATAAACTTTGAATATCATGCTTTTGAGTTTCACCAGTCTATACTACAAGCTATTTCCTACATAAATGTACATCAATCCAAGAAGGTTTTCAAACTTAGTTCCATACACACACACACATACGCACACCACAAAAACACATACATGTATGTATATGTGATAATTATATAGCATATAATATATAAGATTTACATATATTTATAATATTTATATAATATATATTTATAAATATGTATTATATATCTTGTATATAAAATATATGCTATTTTAAAATATAAATGAAGGCAAAAAAATCTCTTTGCAGGTATGACTTAACACATTGGGGTTGTACAAATACTGTTGTTACATTTTTGGTATTTTATGCTTTACATATGCTTTGAATGTAATTGCAAATTAGCAGTGATTTATGTTTATCACTGGTGTTTCTCATTTTTTAAAATATTTATTTATTTGGAAGTCAAAGAGAGAGAGAGAGATATCTTCCATCTGCTGATATACTCCCCAGATGGCTGCAATGGCTAGCTCTAGGCCATGCTGAAGCCAGGAGCCAGAAGCTTCATCTGGGTCTCCCATGTTTATGTCAGGGGCCCAAAATACTTGAGCCACCTTCCACTGCTTTCCCAGGCCATTCATTATCAGGGAGTTGGATTGAAGTAGAGCAGCTGGGACACGAACCAGTGCCCATATCAGATGCCAGCATCAAAAGCAGTGGCTTTATTCACTATGCCACAATGTCAGCCCCATCACTGTTTTTTTTATTATTATTATTATTCTTAATCTTTTTTTAACAATTTCAATGTGATATTTAGGCACAACTCTAAAAACATAATAATATTCCCTCACACCCTCCTTCCATCTCCCTCTTGAGATAGCATATTTTTCAAAGATTTATTCATTTATTTGAAAGTCAGAGTTATAAAGAAAAAGAGGAGAGGCAGAGAGAAGAGAGAAAGAGAGAGAGAAAGAGAGAGAGGTCTTCTATCCACTGGTTCACTCCCCAGTTGGCCACAAGGGCCGGAGATGCACCAATCCAAAGCCAGGAGCCAGGAGCTTCTTCCAGGTCTCCCATGTGGGTGCAAGGGCTCAAGGACTTGGGCCATCTTTTATTGCTTTCCCAGGCCAGAGCAGAGAGCTGGATGGGAAGTGGAGCAGCCAGGTCTCGAACAGGCACCTATATGGAATGCTGGTGCTTCAGGCCAGGGCGTTAACCTGCTGCGCCACAGTGCTGGCCCCTGAGATAACATTTTAGAATTAATTACAGTAAAAGGGCTTAATACTTTACCAAATAAGAAGTTTAGCATGTAAAGAGTAAAATGACCCTAGTTTGGTGGGAACATAGAAAATGGCTCTAAATAATAATTGAATGGAAAAATGACCATTTCACTCATATACAGTAAATTTTAAAGTAATTACAGATCATTAAAACTGTAGAAATATAACATTCTTAATTATTGGTTTGACTAAGGTATAAAACAAAGTTTTATAGAATTGTATTTGCTGCAATGCTGATAAATGCTGACATTTCTTTTTTTTGTTTGTTTTTTAAATTTTAGCTCCACATATAAGGGAGAACATGCAGTATTTGTGTTTCTGGGTCTGGCTTATTTCACTCACATGATGTCCTCTAGTTGCATGTATTTTTCTGCAAACAGTAGAATTTCATTCTTTTTTTTTTTTATAGCTGAATAATATTTCATTGTGTATGTATACCACACTTTCTTTATCCATTCATTTGATGGTGAACATCTGGGTTGATTCCAAATTTTGGCTATTGTGAATAGTGCTGCTATAAAAATGTTAATGCAGGTATCTCTTTGATACATTGTGTTCACATCTTTTGTATATATTCCCAGTGGTGGGATTACTGGATCGTATGGCAGATCTAGTTCTAGTTTTTTGAGAAATCGCCACATTCTTTTCCATAGTGACTGCATTACTTTATACTCATCAACAGTGTATAAGTGTTCCCCTTTCTCCTCATCTGGGCCAGCATTTGCTACTTTCTGTTTTTGGGATTTTAGCCATTCTGACAGGGGTGAGGTGATATCTCATTGTGGTTTTGATTGCATTTTCGTTGTGGCTAGTGGTATTTGCTGGCCATTTGTATTTCTTCTTTTAAGAAATGTCCTTTGAAGTCCATTGCCCATTTCTCAGTTGGATTGGTTGTTTTTTTGTTGTTGAGTTTTTTAAGTTGTGACATATTTGGGATATTAATCTTTTGTCAGACAGGTGGTTTGCAAATACTTTTTCCCATTCTGTTGGATGTCTCTTCAGTCTATTGTTCATTTCATTTGCTGGGCAGAAACTTCTGAGTTTTATATAGCCAATTTGTTTAGAACTGCTTTTGTTGCCTGTGATCTGAGAGTCTTGTCCAAGAAATCATCACCTATCCCAATGTCTTGGAGTGTTTCCCCTATAATTTCTTCCAACAACTTCATAATCTCACATCTTAAATTTAGGTCTTTGATCCATTAGTTGATTTTTTTGTAAGGTGAGAGGTATGGATCTAATTTCATTCTTTTACATATATACATCCAGTTTTGCCAGCACCATTTGTTGAAGAGATTATCCCTAATACACTGTATGATCTGAGTACTTCTGTTAAAAATCATTTGGCTATGCTCACTTCTGCAGCACATTTACAAAAAATCAGTTGGTTGTATGTACATAGATTAATGTCTTGGCTCTCTATTCTGTTCCACCAATCTATGTATCAGTTTTTCTGACAATACCATACTGTTTTAATTATGTAGCTTTGAAGTATGCTTTAAAGTCAGGTCTTGTGATGACTCCAGCTTGATTTTTCTATCACTGGTATTGTTAGAACTTAGTTGCCTTCTCCATGAAGTTTCTCTGTATTTCTTATCTTGCCTACTTTGCTTAACTGTCATGTCCAAAGTATAACACTTGTCCCAGGGATTTTCTCTTCCCACCCTCTGTTTTTTACCTTTGTTCTTATTTTTGCAATTCATAATTGTCTAACTAATTTTTTACTTGATTTTGTTTGTCTTCCCTATTGGAATGAGGGTCAATAGAGCAGAGATCAGAATAGTGTAACTCTCCTTGCTTTTTGGCAATGAGCCTGGCCTAAAATAGGTACTCAATAAATGTTTAATAAAGACATTAATGAATCTGCCACTTGCTGTCTAAATCATGCATCAAACCCTTATTTTACTAAAGTGTATGATTGGCCTCTTTCCAATGCTGGTGTTTTCTCTAATGAGCTTAAGATAGAAGATGTCCTATTTCCATTGCTTAGTAGGCAGAAGCGTAGGAAGAGAATAATTCTCTTACTGCCACGGATAGGGGCCAGCATTGTGGTGTAGCATCCTATATGGGCACCAGTTCATGTCCCAGCTGCTCCACTTCCAGTCGAGCTCCATGCTAATGTGCCTGGGAAAGCAGCTGAAGATGACCCAAGTGCTTGGGCCCCTGCACCCATGTGGGAGACCCGGAAGAAGCTCCTGGCTCCTGGCTTTTGTCTAGCCCAGCCCTGGCCATCGTGGCCATTTGGGGATTAAAAGATTAAAAGTTCAATAGTTTTCCAGGTTGAGTGAGATTTGTCATGGAGTAGGGAAAATGAGAAAAATGTGGGAGGTATGAAAGAGTGAATTATATTTGAAGTTGGGCACTGTGGTCAGTGTGGAAATTTAAGATGAATTTGAGAGGCAGGTGGGCCTTGAGGCTGTTGAAGTAATTAATTCCCTTATTGCTCTTGTAGCACAAACAAATCAGCTATTTATAGCATTTCCATAGGAATATGAATTGAATTCAAAGTAACTACCTTAGAAATCAACTTTGATGATAGAACTTGTTTGTAATTTGAACTTACCTTTAATAGAAAATTTGCCATATTGTCTGAACAAGTTCTTTAATGTTATAACTTCATATAAAAAGTAACCAAAATAACAACAACAGCTCAGTATAGCATAAAAACAATTAGGGTTCATTGTTCATTCATTGAAGTAGACATTTAGGTGCTTCCTCTGATCTTGAATCTGGTTGGCTGGGCATTCTGTGAACCCTGCTGAACTTGCATTCCTGTGTGGAGGTGCGGGCTGTTACAAGATGGCCTTGTCTGGGAGCATTGGATCAAATCGGCACCTATCTCTTGTCCTTTTCTTAGTAAAGGCAAGCTAACCAGGGAATAGCCTTCTCATAACATTGGGAGAGGGCAAGAGCACAAACAGGAACACACAAGTTCTCTTTTGAGCTTGTTTTTATCATGGCTACTGACACTTCATTGGCCAAAAAATTTCCCGTGGATGAGTCCAGAGTCTGAGTAGGAGAGGACACTGTGAAGTCTCATGGCAAAGAGCACGACTACAGGGAAGATGGAGGAACTGGGGCAATTTTTGCAATGGACAGCATAGCCAATGAAGCCAATCAAATCAAAATTTAATTATAATTCTGGATCTAATAGAAGAGTTTTTCTAATTTCCTTCATGAAACACCTGTATTGTAGTCTTTGTTGATACCCAGTCTTTTTGCACATGCTGGGGAATAAGAGAAACCAGAAATGGGGAAAAAATTGAAGTGTAGTTTTTGAAAAGATAGATAACTATTAAAGATTAACCATGACAAGCATGATATAATGGCAGAGATACTCAGCCCTTGTATCCTTGTCTGAGACATTGAAACCTCAAGGAATATGGTGCATCACCCACATTCCCCCACATAGGTCAGTGACATACTGAAAAGCTGCAACTCAGGCATTCCAGTCCCAGAGCCACTGTGTTCTGCACTTTTTTTTTTTTAAAGGATTTTATTTATTTATTTAAGAAGTAGAGTTATATCGGTGAGAGGGAGAGACAGAGAGAAAAGTCTTCCAACCACTGATTCACTTTCCAAATGACGGCAATGGTTGGAGCTGCATCGATCCGAAGCCAGGAACCAGGAGCTTCTTCCAGTTTTCCCACGAGGATGCAGGGGCCCAAGTGCTTGGGCCATCCTCTACTGCTTTCCCAGGTCATACCAGAGAGCTGGATCGGAAGAGAAGCAGTCAGGCCTCGAACCAGTGCCCAAATGGGATGCCGACCCCACAGCGCCAGCCCCTGTTCTGCACCTTTTCAGTCATATTCTCCCTGTGCTGCCCCCTGTGCTTACCCTGCCATTACACTGCCATTCCTCACATAATCACTTTTACAAGTGGTTTACTTTTGGAAATTGTATTATTGTCACAATTCATGAAGAGTATGTTGTCATTTCAGGCTTTCCTTTTTTTTTTTTTTTTTTTTTTGACAGGCAGAGTTAGACAGTGAGAGAGAGAGACAGAGAGAAAGGTCTTCCTTCTGTTGGTTCACCCCTCAAATGGCTGCTATGGCCAGCGCTGCGCCGATCTTAAGCCAGGAGCCAGGTGCTTCTCCTGGTCTCCCATGTGGGTGCAGGGCCCAAGCACTTGGGCCATCCTCCACTGCACTCCCTGGCCACAGCAGAGAGCTGGACTGGAAGAGGAGCAACTGGGACAGAACCGGCGCCCCAACTGGGACTAGAACCCGGGGTGCCAACGCCACAGGTGGAGGATTAGCCTAGTCGGCCAGGCTTTCCTGTCTAAGTGTACTCATTGTATGTACTTAAAGTAGAACTTATTTTTTTTTTAAGCATTTTATTTCAGAATAGTTGTACATTTACTAAAGAGAAACCATGTGGTAGTAATACAGAAAATTCCCATTTCCTCACTTCACATCTTATGCTGGTGTCTTTGTCACAATTAATGAACCACACCTAGCTTCCTGTATTTTTTTTTATTCAAACTTCTTTTATCCCTTGCACCCCTCCAAGCCAACATTCTGTGTTCAGATTTTCTTTGTTTGTTTTAATTTTAGCTCCCGCATATAAAGGAAAATGAGCATTCAAACAGATTTAATAACACACACACACTCGCAAACTATTTTGCTCTGCCTCTACCTGCATTCTCCCCATCAAAAAGGGAAATTTTAAATATGATGGTTACATTAAATCAGCTTGGATTTGGTAAGTTAGCCTTTGAATTTCCTTTGCAGTGACGGGGAGGAAGCTGCCACAGAGGTCATTGTGATACTGTCAGTCTGAGACAATGAAGCATACTGTGTGGATTTTGTTAGAAATGGGATTAAAGCTTTAGGGCTATGTTCTTTATTTTGGGAGTCCTTTTCCTTAAGTAGTCAAAGTAAATTACACAAGACCAAGGTCAAAGCACAGAGAAATAGAAAGAAATATTTTCAACATCGCAATCATGAGCATTTTTGTGGATGATGAAATTATGGACAGGTGTTATTTTAATTAAGAACTGTTTTTTCTAGCAGTTAACTTTTACACTTGAAGTAGGTATCAGAAAATCTGTGCATATATATAAGTCTGAGTACAATAAAGGGCCCTTTAAAAGATGCCATGTGAAAAGGAAGATTGCATGTAGGTTTGCAGAGCATCTCAGAATTTTTAGACCTGAAGGAATAGGTAAATGCCAGGCAATTTATTACCTGGGTTTTTTTCTTTTTTTTGTATTTATTGATTCTTCACCCTTTAGCTAACTATTTTGCATGTTAACTTAGTTGCCAAACTTGGACTCTGAGGAGAGCGATATTACTGTGTCCCCAAAACATTTATATTTAAGGCGTATCTTTTTAGATTATTGCATCCTCAAATATGCGTGGTCACGCATTCTTCACTTAAAATTTCTCTCACTGTCTTGTGTGCACTGAAAATCAAGAGAAACATTTCTATTACCACCAACCTTCATTCTTTTTGGTGGGTAGATTTTGTATTTTGTTTTTCTAAACAAGGGAAAACAGTTACAGTTCCACCTCTTATGTGCTTCCTCTCCTATGAGCTGTAAGCTCAGTATGTGCACATATGTAAGATTTCAAGTGCAAAAGAGAACAGAGTAGGAAACAGATTTTCACAGTCCCCGTCTGGATCCTTGTGTAAGTGCCAATGTAAAGCTATTCACTGATGAGTGAAACTCAGTATAATGTTGCCCGGCTCTAAGGAAACAGATTTGAAATTTTAAACTTAATAGGCAGATCAATTGGGTAGGGATTTAAGATTATTGTATAGCATTCTAATGACATGCAGTGTTGTCAAAAAACTTCTTTTTACCCAGGAATAAAATTACAGGAGGCACAGAGATATACCTTTCAAAATGTCAAAAGACAGGGTTGGGGAAATTTAGTTAACAATAATGAAAATATATCACTTATACCCCAGGAAGCATACTTTGCAAGCATCTGGGTATCTCAGGGTAAAGGGTACTTTTAATGTGGATAGGGGAGGAGGGTAAGGTTTATGCTGAATCCTGGGATATAAATGGATTAAGGTGAATGTCTGGAAAGAGGAGGATTGCTGGGTGCAGGTGTGCAATTTTGGACTCAGAGGGAAGCCAAATTTCTTGGTCCTTGGTTTTTAGGAGCCTAGAGTTCGCTGTGTTGCATTTCCCTGCAAAGCAAGGGGCTACTTGTGGAATATGTTCTGAGGGAGTCACGCATAACCATTTCTCCTTTCTTCTCACTTACTCAGTTTAAATACAGGGTTAGTTTAGGACTAATTTCATACTAGTGCTCATGTAGGATGCCTGTGTTGCAGACAGCTGCTTAACCCATTGGCCCCTAAGTGTACATTTTACACATATTCCTCAAATCTCATGTACCAATCTACTAATGGAATTTCATAAAACAAGAGACAAGTCCTTTCATTCCATACTTAGAAATAATATTTCCAGTACCTAGTTATTTAAGACATGGACTGGAATTTAGCTACACTGAACACTTATTGAATACCTATTCTGTGTCTAGTACTAATGAGGGGGAAAAAAAAAGAAAGAAAATGAACAAATAAAACTTCTTGCTTTCCCTAAGACATGAAAATCTGAGTGGGAAGTAAGTTCCACCAGAGTAGAGATTGCCCTATGTGTTTCTCCATTTTGTTCCCTGTGTTTTTCACAGTGCCTGACTCATAACAAAGGATTATGTTTGTAGGTAGATGGATACATGAATAAATGTCATATCTGCTGTGGTGTAGCAGGTTAAGCCACCACCCACAAGCCCAGCATCCCATATAGGTGCTGGTTCGATTCCTGGCTACTCCACTCCCCATCCAGCTCCCTGATAATGTGCCTGGGAAAGTAGCCTAAAATAGCACAAGTGTTTTGGCCCCTGCTACCTACATGGGAGACCTAGAAGAAGCTCTTGGCTCCTGGCTTTGGTCTGTCCTAGCTCTGGCTGTTTTGGCCATTTAGGGAGTGAACAAGCAGATGGAAGATCTCTCTGTCTCTCTCTCTTTCTCTAACTCTGCCTTTCAAATAAAATAAGTAAATCTTTTTATAAAAAAGATATAATACAGTATAATGTTGACACAGAGAAATTGGCTTGGAGAGGATGAAGAGAAGTGGAGACTTATTGGGGAGATATTTGAATTAGATCATGAGATCCACAGAGGTTTTCCAGAGCTTCTAGAATGGTTTCCAGCCAGAAAAATAAATGCAAAGGCAAGAGGGTATCATATGGCATGGATGGTCAGGAAGCTACAGATAATCCTAGTAAAGAAGAATATGGTACTACAAGAATCCTGGCAGATGAAGATTGTATCACAGAGGCCCTTTGTTGGTAAGTTACGTACCTAATTCAAACCAGGGCACATGCTGCTGGCTTCTAGGAGTGGATGTGGATAAGCGAGGACCAAAACAATGTGTTTCCACCACACATTTTTAACTAAGGTTAATGTCCTTTACCTTCAGTGTTGGAATATAGAAGCTAATTAAGGAGACATTTCTTAGTGTAGAAGCAACAGAGCTTGAGGAACTATACTAATACTCTGATTTATACACACACATATATATATGCTTTTATATATATATATGATATACTGATGCTTCAATGGGTTTTATATTTTTTAAATGTGCTAAAAGAGGGATGGCCACTGTGACATGGTAGGCCAAGTTACTGCTTGGGATACTGGCTTGCCATAATGTTGGGATGCTGGCTTGCTATATTGGAGTGCCTGGGATCGAGTCCCATCTCCAAATCTAGTCCAGCTTTCTGCTGATGTGTACCCTGGAAAGCAGCAAATGATGGCTCAAGTACTTGGATCGCTGCTACCCACATGGGAGACCCGAAGGGAGTTTCTGGCTTTAGCCTGGCTCAATCCTGGCTGTTGCTGGCATTTGGAGAGTGAACCTACAGATGTAAGATCTCTTTCTCTCTCTTTCTCTTTGTTGCTCTGTCTCTCAAAAAAACAAAAACAAATAAACCTTAAAAGCATACTAAAAGAAATTTGTATAGTTTCAAAGTGAGCTTAGAATCAGATGACTGTGTGATAGAAAAACCACTTTGCAAAGGAATCTGTCACTTAATAAAATGGAATTTTTACCTGGTTCCTTTGAACAGTGACTTGATTTAGGGTCTAAAATAGTTCATCCACACATGTCTTTCCAGAGACTTGTCCTGTCCAAATGAAAGAACACCCAGGTGGGTAAGAGTTTCCCTACCATACACCTATGGTGAGAGAAAATGTGACTTAGATTTCTTGTACTTCCAAATACTTACCTCACTTGGGTGGACGACTTCATTGCTACATACATACATGTTCTAGAAAGATTGACACTTTGAGATGTGATGGCTTTGAACAGCCCTTGTCTTATATGTTGAGGAACAATTTTTTTTCATGCTATTTGTTGAACTCTTTACTTAGTATAGAATTAATCATATTTATATAATGTTAATTGAAAATCAATCTTAGTAAAAAATATGAATGGGAATAGGAGAGGGAGGAGGAGGGAGGGAGGAAGGGTGGAAGGGTGGGGAGGGTGGGAAGAATGACTATGTTCCTAAATTTATATTTATGAAATGCATGAAGTTTGTGTACCTTAAATAAAAGCTTTCTGGGGGAAAAAACTAAGAAAGACCAGGCAGAAGAAGAAAGAAAGAAAGAAAGAAAGAAAGAAAGAAAGAAAGAAAGAAAGAGAGAGGGGGGAGGGAGAGAGGGGGGAGGGAGGGAGGGAGGGAAGGAAGAAAGAAAGGTAGATTTAATGGAATGTGCACTGTGTAATTTCCTTAGATCAAAGAGAAGATCTGTAATGGAACTTTTGCTGTTTTTTTATGCTGCATGCTTTTAACTTTGTGGAGTATATTCCAGTTCTGAATAAGGGGCTCCACATTTGATGATTTCTTAAACTTAACTTTAAATATGCCTACTGACTATTTTAAGTAACTTTAGGGTTATGCTGAGTTGAAATGTATGGAATCGCTACCCTTTTGTCCCACTTAAAACTCAACAACTACTGTTGTTATTCTTGTTTTCTGTCTTATGCTTCTATTCTGTTAATTTTAGGATAAAGTAATCCAGATACAAATAATACAGTTTGGGATAAAATAACTCCAAAATAATAAGTTTGCATGTTGAAGTTTAACGTGTGCTGTCCGTTTGCTAGGGCATTTAATTTTGGAGGAAATGTTCTTGGCTGATTGTATTAGTTCAGCGGTTTTAAAATAAGATGTTTGAGGGGAGGGGTGTGGAATCTTCAGTCATTGATTCTCTTTATAACTTTGCCCTTTTAGCTGGAACAGATTACTTGTGTAGTGCTTCTAGCCCTGCACAGACTGAATCACAAGGAAGAAACTTTACATAAACCATTTATACTAAATGTTTGGTATGCTGGCAACATAAATCAACAACAATATCCATTACAAATTCATCCCTTTATCAGTATTATCTTGATAGAACTGATCCCAATGTGTGGGAATTTGAACCCTGCCTCAATACATCTAGCCCTGGATAATTAATTATTCAGGGCACAGAGAACCTGGCCCCTGCAATGTAGAGTAATTCTTCCTGGTCAGCGTTAACTCCACTGGCAATAATAAATAGAAAAAGTCTCTGGTGATGCCAGTATTTTAAAGTGATTAATCATCTTTCCACCCTTCTCCTCCCCCTTAGTTTTCTTTAACTAGAATTTTTCAGCAATAAATCTTTAACAATACAGGTAGGAATTGTTCTGTAATTAAATTTTGCCCTGCTTAATTTCTTACCTTTTATGTGAATTAAAAAAAATGTTACATTTTAAGGAGCCCTGATCAAAATTCAAACCAAGAAAAATCCTTTTATAAATACAGAAAGAGTCTCTATGGAAGATTAAGCTCTTGATTTTGAATGTTAGATAGAGCACATACTCATAAAAATTGTTCGTCAACACCAGTTGGGGTGTCAAATATTCTGAAGTTTTGAATGACTTCACTTTCATGCTTACGATTTGTCTGTATTAGGAAAAGTCTGACATATACATATGTTCCAACACGGAGAGAATAATTACTTATTTCTTAAGTATAATTGATGTTAGCTCTGTAGGAAAGAGATATTTTTCACCATTTTTTGTGATACACAAAAGATACTTGCTGAAGTAGCAGGTGAATGCCTGAGTGAGAAAGACCATGTATTTTTAAATTGTGCCCCGTAGAGCTGCCCAACCATCACATAGATTCTGGGTGACAGGGACAGATGTGACATATCTGTTGTGACATACTTCTGTACCACCAGTGTGTGGCTCGAGGTGACTCCTGTCCCTCCCCTGATGCTTTCTCTGCTGCAGGACAGCACAACGATGCGCGGATGAACCTTGCCATTGCACTCACTGCTGCCAGGTATGGGGCTGCCACAGCCAATTACATGGAGGTAGTGAGCTTGCTCAAGAAGACAGACCCCGAGACAGGCAAAGACTGTGTGCGCGGAGCCCGGTGCAAGGATGTCCTCACAGGTACGCCGAGTCTGCCAGGGAGGCATGTCCCAGCGTCTTGCCTTGCTTATACAATGACTGAATTGTAATTTTTCTGTCACTTGTCTTTCATTTGAGGCAGGCTTCAGAGTCATATTAATTATATTCCTTATTGTCAACAATGACTGGTTTAACATGAAAATTTTCCCTTGTGGGACTTGGGCAATTTTCACCCTTTGTGTTAAATACTAGTAATGATAATGATAATAATAAATGGCCACAAAATTCCCACAGCTGTGAATGCATTCCATTTTCCTTACAAAAACATGTGATTAATAAAATTAAATAAATGTGCCAAGTTTCACAGTATCATTTAGGTGACACAGGCAGTGCATTGACACATTGTTAAAGTCAATCATTTATAACTTCTGTTGGATTTTCTTTCTGGCCTTGATACGATGGTCAGATAGCCAATTTCACAATTACATCCTTTCTTGAAGAACACCAGCACTGAGAATTATATTGTCTAATGGCAACACTGTTTACAAATGTGAGTTTTATGGAGAAAGCATGGCTTATTTACTTAGTCTGCTTGGTAAGTTGACTGAGAACCACAGTGGACAAGTGGCATGCCTTTATTTCTTCAATTCAGACTTGTTTTTGGTGAATCGACTCACATGTGGGCCTTTTGTTTGGCTCTTCGAAAACTCTAGCTGAGCATGTCACTTAGTGTGGTATGCAATAGACTGCACCATAGGTTAAGTTAATAGGTGATTTAATAATCCACATCACTGGTGAACAGAGAAACAAATGGGCGGTGTGATTGATGCTGCTGTTTTTCACAGGGCAGGAATTTGACGTGAGAGCCAAATGTGTTATCAACGCCACAGGACCTTTCACAGACTCTGTGCGCAAAATGGATGATAAGAACGCTGCAGCCATCTGCCAGCCGAGTGCTGGTGTCCATATTGTGATGCCTGGTTATTACAGGTAACTGTCTTCCAGCTTGGTCGTTGCTACCCAACAGAGATGCACAAGAGACTGTCTATGTTCAAATTCTTCCTGTAGCACAACTTTCTTATTAAGAGTCTGACTTGCTGTTCAAAATGAGGAGAAACAAGGAGAAACTCTTCCACAACACAAAATACAAAGTAGAATTGGGAATTCGCTAGCTACTTAAGGCAACACTTCTTTCGAAGGATTAATGATTGGAACCTGTGCATTTTGTACTTTGTTCAGTGTACTCACCTTTAGAGACTAAGCGTTGGTACTTTTTGAAACATATTTTTAAGTAAAACATTTTAAACATTTTTGCGAAATATACAAATATGCTCATGAAGAATCTGAAAGTGTGGGCCACTGCTCAGGTACTCTTAGGTTTATAATTCTTGAAGTGATGTTTTTAAAACTATTATTGCAGGTGCTAATTTCTAACCCATTGAATTAACAGAGGTAAATGTGAATGGAGAAATAGATAGGCGTAGAGATGAAATAAGAATAACTGTTGACTGAAAGCCATTCAAGCTGAGTGATGGGTACATGCAGGTTCACTAAACTCTATTTTTGTATGTGTTTGAAACTGAAAAAAGAACATTTATGTGGTTCTAGCTAAAAATTATCGATGATTACCTTTAATCTATCTTTAAAGACATCTGTGGGAAAAATTCAGGTGCTTATGGTAAGAGTTTGGAACATGTGTACTGTTTGTTTTTTCTATGTATAGTCAATCTAGTGGGCAAACCAGAAATTCCATATGAAATAATGATCTACGTGCAAAGGTATTCATTATTTGCAATTGAAAAAGATTAGCCCGTGGAATGGAAACGGTAGGGCCCTGGCAAAGCCTCCAGCGTCCCCCTCACCAAAACCAAGTGACCTGCTCCTTGGACTCTGCTGTTCCCTCACACTAGGGTCCCTTCTAGGGCGTCAGCTGGGGGCTGCTCTTGGTCTCGTTTTTGTTCAAAGAGCCCCTGGCTTCTTCACTCAAGCCCTGTGAGAACTGAGCACCCTCGTGGGGTTCAGGGCTTCCCCACAGGGAACTCTGCAGAACAGTGGCACCATGCTGGCCTGAACCAAACAAAGGAAGGAGCCCAGGCCTCTGACCTGACCCTCCTCAGGCAGCCACTGTTGGAAGCCACCTCGGGCCTGGCCCCACTGTCTGCCATCAGGGCCTCCTGGCTGCTGTGTTTCAAAGACGACTTTTGCCTCTGCGCTTGACCTCACAGATGCCAGTCTCCGTGCAGGGAGAGAACCAGGCAGGAAGGAGGCCTCAGTGCCAGGTCAGTGCCCATGTCAAGCTTGTTTCCCCTGCGTGCCTGTTGCTGAAGATGCTGGCTTGGAAGGCCGGCCCACACCAAGCTACTTCAACTCCCAGGTTCATGGAAGATTCCAGGCCTTGCCTGCAACTCCCTTCCAACCGCCACTGCACCCCCTGCTTGCTGGCTCTCGGAAGCCCAGAGGTGGGTGTCCCTGTGGGCTTGGATTTTCCCCAGGGATGACCAGCATTTGACCAGCCTAAAGGCCCAGGGCCTGGGGCAGCTTCACTGGTTGCAGTCTAGAAGCAGGAGAGGACCTCACTGTCTGGTCAGGGGAGGGGCAGGAGTGGTTTTGGCCAGCACCCACCCCACGTCCACACACCAGAGGAGACCCAAGGCCTCCGTCTTGCCTTGCTTGCAGGGTGGGGCCGGGCCTGCAGACGGACTGCTCCTAGAGGCTGTTCAGGACAAGTTCACTCAATTAAACTCAAAAGTACTGACTGGCAGGCAGGTGCCCTCTGCGAATGGAGGCGGAAGCTTCACCTTTCTGTCTTGGCTTTTCTTTGAGCTGTGGGGGGGCATCCATTTCCAGGGTAGGGGAGGAAATACTAAATGAATTGTTCTATTCAATCCATCTCACTTGTTTCTAATAAAGGAAGCAGCTGAACAAAAGAAAGAAAGAAAGAAAGAAAGAGAGAGAGAGAGAGAGAGAGAGAAAGAAAGAAAGAAAGAAAGAAAGAAAGAAAGAAAGAAAGAAAGAAAGAAAGAAAGAAAGAAAGAAAGAAAAGAAAGAAAGAGAAAGAGATTAGAAACCATCTCAGATCCTCACCTCACTTCAGGGGCTTATAGAATAAATCATGGCATATCCATACAAAAGAATATTGTGTAGTCAGTAAAAGTTATAATTACAAATGACTTTAATGTCCCACAAAACGTTAATAATACAGTGTTCCTTTAGAATCTAGGACTCAAAATTTTATGTGCAGTAAGATTATGTATGTTGTAGGATCTAAACATTATATGTAGAAAAAGACTGGAAAGAAATGTGTTAAATGCTGATGGTGATTATCTCTAGGCAAGCTGATTATGGGAATGACTTCCTTTCATATTTTAATAATTTTTCATAAAGGACAAATAATTGGGTCTTAAATATTTGAAATAGATGTGCAGAAATTGTGATATTTTCTATAGTATCTGTCTAATAGAATCTTATCCTGCTGTGTTATAAATAATGCTGCCTCATTAATTAGTTTTCTAGTGACAAAATTTTTCCAAAAAGCATCCAAGATGTACCTAATTTGTACCAAATACACTTCTACTGAGAATATATTGAAGATAATTTCTTTTTTCTCTTATTTTATTTTTTAAAATTTTTGGCTAACATGTTAACCTTTGTCCATTTTTATGCAGTACAGTATTTCAATACGTGCACATTGAATAAACCAATCAAATCAGGCAACCAGGCTTTCCATTTCCTTATTTATTTTTCTGCTTGAGGCTAAAAATAATTTTTTTACCCACCAATTCCCAAAGTTTTCTTCTCATTTTCTTTTTTTTTTAAAGATTATTTTATTTATTTGAAAGAGTTACGGGGTATGAGAAGAGAGAAAAAGAGAGAGAGAGAATCTTCCATCCGTCAGTTCAGTCCCCAAATAGCCATGACTGCCAGGGCTGAGCCAGGAGTCTGGAGCTTCTTCTGGATCCCCCACATGGGTACAGGGGCCCAAGGACTTGGGCCATCCTCTGCTGGTTTCCCAGGTGCATTAGCAGGGAGCTGGATCAGAAATAGAGTAGCCAGGATTTGAACCAGCACCCATATAAGATGGCAGCATTGCAGGCAGCAGCTTAACATGTTATACCACAATGCCAGCCCCCTCTTCATTTTCTTAATGTCTACATGAGCTAGGTAGACAGTGCTTAGTATTTTTACTTTGCATAGGTAACACCAAGATGCCTGTAGTCATTGTATAATGGTGTAGTGGTACCCAGTTGAGTTTTAAAAACTGTTATCCAGAAGTTCAGTTCAAATGAAAAAGATTAAATAACTGTAACTTTCTCGTATGTTTCTTGTATGGAGAAATTTTCAACAGTAGTTTCTATAATATACACTTATTTGTGTTTTTTATTGTGTTGGATTAAAAATATCCACGGCCAGCTAGTTTGTAAGGTATAAGGCTTTTTAAAATTTGTATATAATTGTCTATAAGAATACAATACAGATGTAATCACCATAATCCTTTTATTTGTTTTGATTTTCTATATTCAACATATTTGCTTGTGTGTTGTATCTCATATTTTCTTCATTATTGTCCAATGATATCAGAAGACACATTTCCCAAGGTTTTATGTTAATTCTATTGTTAAATAATGACATCCATTGGAATAAGCCATCTTATATTGTGACCCTAGTTTTCCTATAATTAAGATGGTAAATATTCTGCTCTTTCAGAGTACATAGACTAGTGGACAACACATAGAACAAGTTGAGCTGATACCTGGGCATAGAACTTCTTGGGTTTGTTCAGTACTTCTTGCTATTATGTGACTTTGGGCAAGCTGTTTGTTTCAACTCTGATTCTTCATCTCCTGATGTACCTAACATTTTGAAAGTTCAAACAATGAACCTTTGATTAGTTTGTATCTGTCTTATGACTGCTGTTCTCAGCTGTTGGCACAGGGTCTGGCACAGGATAATGCCCAATAAAGATCTTTGAGTGAATCTTACTTTTTCGTGTCAACTTGCCCAAAATGATATTGTTGCTTTTTCTGTATTAAAATTTTAATGTAATATTTAAGAGATTTTTAAATATAGAGAATTTAAAATATGAAAACAAAATGTGACTCTTCATCTTGCCCACATAATAACTGTAACAAAAATAAATCCTTATAGATAAAAATAATGTAAAGGCATGATCAGAAATCTCAACTACTAAGGAAAAATAGGATAGAAAAGGAAAAGCCTTCCCTGTCTTTTCTCTTCCCCCAAATTCTTCTGTAGTAAACAGTAACCTTTTCTTCCAATTCTTGCCATAGAATTTTGTTTTTATTTGCACAAAAATAAACCCTGTTAAAACTTTGCAAGAAAGTCTGCTACAGACTATGCTTTGTGCATTTAATAATAGAGTGATGGGGTATCTTAGGTCTAAATATATATATATATATATTACCTGAATATAATATTTTCAGGTCAAAATACTTTTCTTTTTTAAAAAACTTATCTTTTAAGTCAATACATCTTATTTATTTGAAAGGCAGAGTAACAGAGAGATAGAGATAGAGAGAAAAAGAGAGAGAGAGAGAGAGAAAGATCGATCTCTGGTTCACTGCCCAATGACCATAATGGGAAAGACTGAGCCAGGCTGAAGCCAGGAGCCTGGGACTCCATGTTGTCTCCTACATGTGTATAGAGGCCCAAGTACTTTGGCTATCATTTGCTGCTTTCCCAGGTACATTAGCAGGGAGCTAAATTGGAAGTAGATCAGCCAGAAATATTACTAGTGCTCTAATATGGGCTGGTTTGCAAGCAGCAGCCTAACCCACTGTGCCACAGTGCCAGCCCTAAATACCTTTCTTAATCCTAAAAATTTGGCATTAGTTTCAGGCTCCCTCCCCATAAATCATGAAAATGCAAGTCACAGCTAGTTCTGTCTCAGTACAGGGTGCAGTAAATGATCTCATTCTACTGTGGGAGAATTTGATATCCTCATTTTTACCACCATGGGCTACAATGACTCCACATCCTGCTGGAAACCCCAAAGGAGGGATCTGCAGCCTTGTGCCCATTAAGGCTCTGCTGCAGATGAACCACTTGCCTCTGCATTGCGGGCTGGATTAATTGTTCGTTCTCGCCTTCAGCACTGATCTACAGGGAAGTATAACTCTGGCATCGCATAAGGATGGTTTTCTCCTCCATATTAAGTCATTCTCTTGGGTGAGGTTAGGAGATCAGATTGGAATCAGTCCCTGGTCTCATAAATCCATCATACTTAGCAGTTGCAGCTCAAGGGTTTTGACAAGGTCTTTAGAGATGAACAAGAGCTAGTCTGGAACCAAGCAGTGATGACTTACTACCAAGATATTTCAGTTGAAGCCTGATTAGATTGGAAATGCAGTGAGTTCAGTAGCCATCAATGTATTGAGTATAGGTTGGATAAAGAAGAGTAAAGCTAAAGTGTACCATGTGTCTTGGTGGCAGAATTTCAGAAGTATATTCATGGCATTTATTGTTTGCTATGGCCCTCACCCAATCTCCACACACAAAATTGTTTTATAACATGACAATAGCTTTTTTTTTTTTTTTTTCAGTGCGGGATGCTTAGGAAGGAGGAAATGTTTTAAATTTAAAAGTCATTTTTTAAAGCTACTCTTCAGACTATAATAAGAGCAAATCTGAAATTTCTATCAGTTGTGACATGATGCTCTTCCAAAAGCAGCAGTAATATACCAAATAACTGAACCACATGAAAGTAATCATGTCTTCCCTGTAGCCTACTAATACTTTTTCTACTGATAGGAGGTCAATTTTCTCTTCTATGGTATGTGTACATACTGTTAGCTCTAACACTGATTGCTAAGTAGTTAACAATGAATTGATTTCAGTTTAACTAAGGGTACTTCAGGAAAGCAATGATCTGCATGAGAAAAATGTTCATTACATTGAATGCTAGACACTCACATGGATTAGCAGCAAGCTTTTCCTTCTGATGTTAAGTAAATCATATAGATTGAAAAAAGACCTTTTTCTCACCGCATTGAATATACTGTCATTCTATGATGGTACGTCAGAAAGTTTGTGGAAAAATGAAATTAAAAGACAGGTTATTTTGTTGTAAAAACAAATGGAAATGCATACATAGATTTTTTCATGATAGATGTTTTCTGTGAATTTCTTGAAGACTTCTTGAAGTTGATATCTATTTTCAAATTTTAAAATGATCTTGCAGAATTAATCCTTCATAAGAAAGCAAAGTTACTTAAGGGAGAGCATGAATTAGGTAATTTAGAACTGATGAAAGATATTTCCAAGTGGATTCTTAAATTTTTATACCATTCATTAATAGCTTTGTCTACCCTCTCTGCTTGTTAATTTTATGTTTGACACATATGTCTTCACTTAAGTAGTTGCTTCTCTACAGTTTCCAGTTATATGTGTGTGTTGGTAACCATCACATTCACCCTTTAAACTGCTTTTATTGCATTGAAAGTTTTTAAAAGATTCAGTACTTGTGATTTTCTAACACCATTTTCTATCTAGGTTGTTGAATATTATAAGTTTGTGCTTAAGTTTTTTAGGTTTATTATTTTAGGCAAATCATATGTTATCTGGTCCATGAGAAAGTTGGGTGTTAAATATATCAACATATAATTTGATCCTCAAATGTTAGAATATGGAATTTACCCTTATGTTTCAATATAGTACTGCTTATCCAACTGAATGCTGGAATGTTGGTTGAATCAATTCCCCCAGTACATCCTCCCTCCACCCCTGAGTGACTGATGCAATTAAGGAACATACATCCAGGATCAAAAAAGGTGCAGATGAAACTGTGGTTTACTAGATTTTTTTAAACAAAATTTATCATTTTATGACAAGTACAGTGAAATAATATATAGTCATGTTTAGAGACCAAAAATACTTGATGCTTATAGTTTTTAATATGTTAGAGTAAAAGTAAAGATATTTCCTTTAAGTAAATCTGAGTGAAGCTGTGAATCTTTACCAGAGGTCTAAATGATTGACATACTTCTGTGGTGCTTTGTGAATTTGCTAAGTAGAACTGTGACCTGATTTCCTCTCTATCTCACAAGTGGGCTATGGACAGTGATTTCTTTTTGCAAAAGTTGAATGGATGTGACAGGGATTTCATGCAGCTGAAGTTTTCTTACAAAGACTAGTACATGTTTTAACCATAGAAGTGATGCACTAGTTAAGCTAATGACAGATTTCTTTAGTTCACAAATTCTTTTATTTGCTTTCGAACAGTATTGGCCTCTTATCCTAATATATTTGAATATTTTTCAAAGTTAAAATTATATATGTGTGAATATGTGTGTGCGTGTGTGTGTGTGTGTGTAGGAGAGAGAGGGAGAGAGAGAGAGACAGACAGAGAGAATGAACTTTCATTTGCTGGTTCACTCCCTTCATGTTTGGAATGACCAGAGCTGGGCCAGGACCAGGGCCAGGAATTACAAACTCATTACAGGTCTCCCATGCAGGTAGCAGGAACCCAATTACTTGAGCCATCACCACTGCATTCCAGAGTTTGCATTGGCAAAAAGTTGCAGTTGGAGCCAGGAATTCAACACAGGCACTATGAAGTGGGATAAGGATGTCTTTTTTTATATATACACAAAAAATTTTATTTTATTTTTTTATTTGAGAGGCAAAGTTACAGACAGGCAGAGGGAGAGACACAGAGAAAGGTCTTTCATCTGCTGGTTCACTCCCTGAATGGCTGCAATGGCTAGAGGTGAGCTGATCTGGAGCCAGGAGCCAGGAGCTTCTACTGGCTCTCTCAGGCAAGGGCAGGGACTCAAAGACTTGGGCCATCTTCTACTGCTTTCCCAGGCCATAAGAAGAGAGCTAGATTGGAGGTGGAGCAACCAGGACTCGAATGGGTGCCCAAATGGGATACTGGCACCACAGGCAGAGGCTTAGCCTACTAAGCCACAGTACCAGCCCCAGGGACATGGGTGTCTTAAATTCTGGGCTAAATGCCCACTACTTTTTAAGTTTTAAAGAAATGATAAATATAAAAAGTTGATTGTATGCTCTTTTACATTTTGTTGTGTAAGAGGAGGAATTCTTGACATTTGTTTAAACAAAATAGAATTGTGTTTCCTACTTAACAAATTGCATTAATAGAAGCTAAAAAGAATTTGCAGAAAATGCCTGTAGCATTGACTTGATATGGGGATTATGTCAAATTGAAATAGCTATCTGAAAATTTGGAGTGTTCTATTTGAACATGACATTTTCAGATTCTTCCCACCCCTTTCACAGTTTCTTCAAATTACTTCGAATGGCTAATGTGCATTAAAACCAGTTTTTAGTGAATTAAAAACAGAATCTGAGGGGTTTTGTTAGTGTTAATTTACAATCTCCTGTTCTTTCAAATGTGTTTTGTAGAATGTTCAGTGCATGTCAGTGCAAATTCTTGAATGATATTTTGCAAGGCTTTATAAAATTTGTCAGGAGAGCAGCCTTGAACCTTGATTTAAAAGCAGAACACACACTAGTGTCTTCTATTTAAAAGACCTTCCTTGCTAAGATGCTACTCTCCCTTTGACCTTATCCTAGGGTATTATTATTTAGGTAGTAGTGGAAAACTGAGCCCTTTTCTTCAAGATGCAGTTTTTTGAGGTTTCTTTAACCTTGAAATAAAGTAAGAAGCCTCATATTTGGTGAAGTGGCACAAGTTCATCTAGGCACAAAAGAGTCAAGAATTTTATGATTATATTCTAGTTTCCAGAAAGTTAGCCTCTTCACTTTCTCATATGCTTCTAAGATCATCTACTGAAACATGTACCAAATGTCAAATGTCCCAGGAAAGTACTTTTCCTAAACTTGAAAAAAGGTTGAAGAGCTATCCTTAATTAATGATTATAAAAGAAATTACAGACATTTATCCCACTGACATTATCTAATGTGCATGATCCAAGGAGTGTTAAAACCAAAACAAAGGGAAGTTGAAGTCTACTTTCTTAATTAGCCTTGCATTGTTGAGTTGTGGAAGGGTGGTCATGCTGCAGAATGTTATTACTACATTTGTCCCATTTCTTTTTGTTACTAAAGTTATTTTTTCCTTTAGGAATTTCTAAATTAGAATAGCAGATCAAAAGTAATAGTTTGTGTCTCTCTAGCTTGCTGATTTGAGAATTACTGTATACAACATAGTTTTTAGAATGAAGTTAATATTAACCATCTGCTAATTTAAGAAATAAATTATGTTTCCTTTTATCTCAGCCCCGAGAGCATGGGACTTCTTGACCCAGCAACCAGTGATGGACGAGTTATTTTCTTCTTACCCTGGCAAAAGATGACTATTGCTGGCACAACTGATACTCCAACTGATATCACATCCCATCCTATTCCTTCGGAAGAAGATATTAACTTCATTTTGAATGAAGTGCGTAACTACCTGAGTTGTGATGTGGAAGGTAACTGAAGCTTTCCTTTAAGTCAATAGGCTCTCTTAGATTCCCCCATCCATTCCAGCTTTCACTGGGAAATTGCCACATCTCCTTCTGACCCATCTGGTCTAATGTAACAGGTGCTGCCTACTTCTAGAACATGTATGAAGGCCAAATTATAGCACAGTGGAAAGGAACTGCCTTTTCTTTTCTGCTTCCTATATTCACATGAAACTCATGCAGCCCTTTTCTAATGGCAAGATTGGAATGCCACATGGGAGCTCTGAACACTCATGGGATTCCTAAATAGCAGGAAATGTCTCCAGCATTGCTGAATTTCTACTACTTGGGAGGACCTGACTCACAGACACAAGTTATCCATAGGCTGTTTAATGATAGAGTTACATAGTCTAAGAAGCTTAATGATCTGGGCCTTGGTATGTGTTGTCTTGGTTTAACAAAATACCCGAGACTGTTTTTGTTAAGAAAAGAGATCTATTTATCTCACAGTTTTAGTAGCTGAAAGTCCAAGATTGGCAGCCCCCATCTATTTGGCCTTTAATGAGAACCTTCTGGGTATATCACTATATGGCAGATGACATCACATGATGAGAGTATGGGGAGAGGAGAGAGAGAACAGAGGAGAAAGGAGGGAGGGAGGGCGGGAGAGGGAGAGAGAAAGAGAGAAAGTGAGTGAAGGAGAGATGAACCAAGAGACTGGGGAGCAGGGCCAGTCTCACTCTTATGACTGCTTTCACTCTTGGGAACTAATCCACTCCAAGAGACCAGCATTAAACCCTGTAGAAGGGTGGCTGTGACCCACTCACCTCCACTCCCCCACCTCTTAAGGTCTTAACACTTTTCAGTACCCTTAAATTGGGGACCACAACTTTCAGCTAAGAACCTCCCTACCAAAAATGCTCCTTGGATGTCACTTCATTGACCTCAGGAAAAATCCAAGTGTCTCATATGACATAGAAGTCTTTTCACAACTTGGCTTTGCAGGTTTACGTTAATCTACTCTCTTTCCATGCGTGGGATTTCTAGTCATATTGTATTACTTATTATTTCCAAATAAGGTGACACAGTCTTCTTTTTTAAGTTGAAGGTTTGCTCTGTGATGTCTTCATCCAAATTTCTAGCGTTGGCAAAATATTTATACTTCAGAAGCCATCTATCCTTTTGTCCCATGGTACATTGGTCATGCTTTAGTATATCACAACATTGTATTATTAGTATTAGTCTACAATGTGTTCTCACTTAGGACTCCTTGAGGGTAAGGATGCTTTGCTCTGCTGCAAGGCTTGTTTGTAATTAGTAGGCTATTCATGTTTGTTTTGAATTAACATAAGCTAGTTACTGATGCTTTCATGGTTTTTTTATACTGCTAGCAATTTGATGATCTTTCTGTAATAAGGTAGACACATATAAGATGTTTGGAAATTAATTTTCATGTATTTATAACAGGAATCTTACAATAGCCAATGAAGTTCATGCAAAGATAATATTATAGTCTAGATGCAACTCACTAGCACCTATGAGTCCTTTATCCCTAAAGAATTTTTTAAATAGTGTGATCACATATTTACAAGTAAAACCAACAAACTACTTTAAAAATTTGTTATGGTGACTTTCATAGTTTAATTGATTAATCACTTTTACAGAGTTCCAGTTGCTTCATATATAAATTGAATATATATAATTGAATAAGTCTGTTAAATACATACAATTAAAATCTACATGGCTAATGTTTATAATCATACATGTACACACATGTTCACATGGTTATTTGGGAAATACTCATGCCTTACTTAACATGTATATTTAAATGCCAACACAGCATTGCAATTTTTGCTTGGTACTCTTTTTTCCTTTTGAAATTTGGGAGCTTCAACATATGGGTATAATTTGTATTAATACAGCATTATAATTAAAATGTATTTATTCTTGCTAATCAGTGCTGCTTCATTTCATATTTACCTGGGTATACTAAGTGTTAAAAATGAGTTTATATCCAAGCCTTAAGATCAGAAAGTTATATTGTTGGAGCAAGAGATAAAATTAATTTGGGAGCGCAGAGCTCTGTGTTGACAGTTTTTAAAATCTTAAAGTTCAATTGCAGTGAGGATGAGAAATCTAACTGCTTATACAGCTCAAAGGCTAGATGTGCTGGAAGCAGGTGTAGGTTTTAGAAGGCTGCTGTGCCCATATTGTAGGTGGGGATTTCCACCAGACAAGTAAGCCATGGGCTCTAATAGAGACTGGATCTCTTCTATTCTTTTATAAGTAGATATAAGACTTGCTAACACCTGGTAGGTCATGAAAATCTATTCAGTTAACACAACTTGATAGAGAACTGGCTGGCAAAAATAACACAGTTATTGTTAATTCTGATGTTTGGTAAAAGTGGTTGAAATTAGTATCTAAATTACTATCAGTGAGAAATTATTATCAGGCTATTATCCTGATGATGTAGGAATATCTTTTTTTATTTTTAAATATTTATTTATTTCAAAGGCAGAGGGAGGGAGAGAGAGAGAGAAAGAGAGAGAAACCTTCCATCAGCTTGTTCACTCCCCAGATGGCTGCAATGGCCAGGGTTGGGCCAGACCAAAGCTAGGAGCCAGGAACTCTATCTGAGTTTCCCATGAAAATACTTGAGCTATCATTTGCTGCTTCCCAGGCACATTAGCAGGGAGCTGGATTGGAAGCAGAGTAGCCAGGACTTGAATTGGCACTCAGTATGGGATGCATGTCCCAAGTGGCGGCGTAACACATTGTGCCATGACATCAGCCTGTACCTGAGATTTTAAAACTAAAATAATCAGAATCACCCATTTTAGCAGCCTGAGGGCACACGTCTTCAAATATGGCCACTTTTAATTTCCCAGTCATTCAGATAATCACATGCCCTTATTAGTACAAACCACAAAGTCTCCCTCTCTGACCTCCCTGATCCCTGGATTTTTAAAGCTTAGAATATAACTCAGGTTTAGGGCATAGAATGGTCCCAGTGCCTCTTAAAGACAGAGCTGGGCCATCAGTCCACTGTGACCATTACTTCTCACAGCCACGTGAACCAGTTGAAGACTAGTTCTGTGTGGTCCCATGGATGCTTGTCCATTGTGGCTGGATATCCTCACTGGGTTACTGCACAAGTCACAGATGTGCCCTGTCTTGGGTTCCTTCATAGCATTTATCATGGTTCTTATTGTTTGCCTTCTTATTGCTTATATTTGTAGCAGAAAAGGTTCTTCGTAAATATTGCTTAAATTAATGAAGAAATGCGTACATGCATGAATGAATATATGTAGTGTTTCTGAAGCAATGAGACATTAGTTCCAGAGACAGAATCTAGACCTGTTTTTGACTGAGAGAGAAGGAGGAAGGGCTTGTCACTTATGCTTCCACCCACTCCTTTATCCACGGAGTTGCTATCAGTCATGTCATTCTTTCCTTCTGCAGCTGGATACAGTTTCCAGATCCTCAGGACTGCAGTCTAGCCATGTCTTGTAATAAATTGGAGGAGGCAGAAAAAATGGAACTTTTTGATGTCAGAGGATATGGGGAAGATTTCTCACTGTAGCAGTTTGAAAACTTCGGCACACTTCCTACTGAATGGTGGGATCTATATCCCCTGTCTTGAGTCTGGACTCTGAGTGCTTGACCGATAGAACATAGCAGAGATGAAGTACTGGTTTCCTAGAAAAGACCGCTAGAAACTGGCAGTTTCCACTTCCAGGGTCTTTGTAAATTCTCTCTCTCTCTCTCTCTCTCTCTCTCTCTTAGATTTTATTTATTTATTTGAGGTACAGTTACAGACAGAGAGAGGGAGAAACAAAAAGGTCTTCCATCCACTGGTTCATTCTCTAAATGGCCACAACTACCGGAGCTGAGCTGTTCCAAAGCCAGGAGCCAGGACCTTCTGGGTTTCCCATGTGGATGCAGGGGCTTAAGCACATGGACCATCTTCTGCTTCTTTCCCAGGTCTTAAGCAGGGAGCTGAATTGGAAGAGGAGCAGCCAGGACTGAAACCAGTGGCCATGTGGGATGCTGGTGCCACAGACGGTAGCTTAGCTCACTACGCCACAGCACCAGCCCCAAATACTCATTCTTAAGCCTAGCCACTGTGCTGTGATGAAGCCCAAGCTGCTTTGAGACAAGGCCCACTTGGAGAGGCAACCAGCACCAGCTTGCCAGTCTTGGGGAAGCCATCTTAGAAATAAATCTTACACTCTCAGTGGAGATAGCCCAGCTGATGTTGTGTAAGCAAAGATGAGCTGTTTCTGCTGAGCCCTGCCCAAACTGCAAGCTCATGAGAAAATAAGTGGCTTCTGTTTGATGCCACTAAGTTTAGAAGGCTTTGTTATACAGTAGTAGTAACTGGGCGCTCACATAACTTCAGCCTCAGCTCCCCCACCTTGGCTCTGTCTTCAAGATCAAACTGTGTTTCTTTCTCTGCCGGGTTCCCTTGTGGGCCTACAGTGTTAAGAAGCAGTTTACATCCTATGCCATCTATGGAATGGGAGAACCTCTTCTGCTCCTTGTATCCATAGTCCCTTAGGAGGATTGCTTAGCCTGTGGCGCCACCACCTATCTGGCCTGTCAAGCAGGCCATGCTGAATTCTTGCACATTTTGTGATAGATTGTAGTCTTTGAGCTTAAGAATGAAATACAGGTAGGTTTTTTTGTTTGTTTTAAGATTTATCTATTTATTCGAAAGGTGAAGTTACAGAGAGAGAGAGACAGAGAGAGACAGAGAGAGAAACAGATCTTCCATCTACTGGTTCACTCCTCAAATGGCCACAACAGCTGAGGCTGGACCAGGCTAAAGCCAGGAGCTAGGAACTCCCATCTCAGTCTCCCATATGGGTGACAGAGACCCAAGCCCCTGGGCTATCCGCTGCTGCCCTCCCAGGCACGTTAGCAGGAAGCTGGATTGGAAGTAGAGCAGCCAGGACTGGAACCTGTGCTCATCCCTATTTCTGTTAACACTTAGAACACTTAGAAGTGGACGTGCACTTGCCTACCTGAGTTGGTCAGGGAAGTTGAGTGCTGTGTCCCGTTTCCTGCTTCTCTGTTGTGTCCTGTTGCTCTTCATGCATACAGACTCCCTGGACTCAGGCACCATCTCTGAAGCCTCTTTAAGTGATTCTGCTTCTTCAGTAGACCTTGGCTCTTCCTGCTTCACAGAAGGGGAGCCACAGATGAGTGGGATGGGAAACCAAAGAGGTTATGGGAGGAGCACTTGCAAAGTGGTTAGATTGCCACCTGGGATGCCTGCACCCCATATTGTAGTTCCTGGGTTGCATCTCATCTTTGCTGTCTGTGGGCTCTTCCTGCGAGGCTGCACTGTCAGGGAGAGCGGGGCGATGGTGTTCTCCCACAAGAAGCTCCGGGGACAGGCTTCGGTGAACGTGTCCCATGGGAATATCTTAAGAGTTAAGAGTCCTCTAGGTGCTAAATATCCAGGCTAAAAGTAAAAGTGACAGCTCTGTCATAGGTTTCCTTTTTTTCCAGATGTGCATCCTCTGTCACAACTTTTCTGCATATAAACTCAAGCTTTTAAAGCATCTACTAAACAATGATTCTTTACAGTTTCTTTCCATCCTTATTTCCAGTGGGCTAAAGGCTTCATATTTGAGGCATTACTCTTGGCCTTTAAAAGGTGTTTCAGCTGGAGTATGTCTCTCTTAAAGTGAGAACATTCCAATCTGTATTTTTTTTTCCTAGGAATTTTGGTTAAACCTGATATTCTCTTCTACACTGATGAAATGTGGGAGAGAAGCTCAGCTTCAGGCAGCAATCAGTTATTTGATTGCATGCTGTTGCTACACATAGCTGCATATTCACATTTGTGTGTTTTATTTTTTCCAACTCTGCTGGGACTGAGCACCTTTTTATACTAGACACTCTGTAAGCAAGTGTATTGACCATATTATCCCTTTGGTTTCTGCGAACAACTTTATGAGGCATATTTTGTAATGCCTACTTTATAGTTGAAGAAACTGAGACCCATGACGGTAAGTTTCTTGCCCGGAGCTAGTTAGTGTTGGTGCTATAACGCGAAGTTTTCTACATGCCTCTGAATGCTGTGCAGTACTCCCACTGGTAGTTCTGGGTTTCGTGATGGGGTAGTAGATCCACTAGGAGTGTGTAAAGTCAGTCAGTTCTTTTCATGGAAGTTGCTTCACCAGCTTTAGGACAACAGTAATCGTTTCTGTCTAATGACCTTATTTGGCTTTGAATGCTAACCAGAGGGGGTTTCTGTATTTCTTAAACAAGCCCTTGGGCCAATCAGGCTTCTCTATAGTTATTAGAAACTAAAAGTTTTTAAATGTTTTGCATTCATCAGGTTTGAAATAAGCACTCTAAAAGGATTTATTAAATGGATAAGTAAAATTCTGACAACAGTTTTTGAGCCTCCCCAAATGGCTATATCCTTAAGAAAAAAAAAAGTGTCGAATCTTAACACTCCATGCTGTTCACAGCAGCTGCCACACTTCTGCAAAACGCGTCAGAACAATTCTGAAAAGCATTTTGCCCGTTGGGAATAAGACCATGTCTTCTTTTACAATTTAGAAAGCTTTCCATTCACAAGCTGAATTTTCTAGATTACTTGTTTGTTCTTTTCTGAAATGGGTAATTGATAGTTCTGTGGTTTGTATTGAGCTTGGAAGAAAAATGATCTTTTGAAAAATGTATCATTAAGTCTGTTGTGCAGAGGTTAATCAGAGGGATGCAGTGGCAAAACTAAGCTATGACTTAACAGGATTGGGAGAGACAGAAGATTCGCCGAGTGCTTTATCCACGTAGTTCTCCTGGAGTGCTTCTCTAGGCAGCTTCTCTACGTGTACACAGGTTTTCACATACGCAATTAGTAGTGTTTATAGATTGCCTGCTATTCAATTAACAACTGAGCTGGCCATATCAACTCACTGCAGACCTGCCTTTTCATTGCCAGAGATTGTACCAGGGTTATCAACTTACACAGGCTTGGATGTCTTCCAGCTGTTTAATTATAGTGTCATGCGCTTTGCTTTTTCTAGTTTCATTAGTTTATAAATGTAATATGGTATCTTATTTCTGTGATTAACACTTCATTTCAGCAGGTTAAACATGCTGGTAAAGAAGTATTGATTTCTGACACTATTTCCCCTGTGTTCATTTAGATATTTTCACATGCCTTTTATTGATTTTTCTGAAAGTGGCAAACATGAGAAGGAACACCCCAAAATGCATGCCTAAATAGCTCATGTGAAGCAGAACCACAGTTAGCTCTTCATTGTCATTTCCTATATAGGCTTTATTTTCTATTAATTTTTTTAAAACAAACACTTATCTTGCCAAGCATCTGAGTAAAACATTAATTGTACTTTGAAATAATCAGTGTGTTTACTTTTCCCAAGCAGCTGTGAAAAATGTCTGTTCAATTTTCCTTCATATATTTATATTATTAAAATGTAAATGGGGCCAGCGCCGCAGCTCACTAGGCTAATCCTCCGCCTGCGGCGCCGGCACCCCGGGTTCTAGTGCTGGTTGGGGCGTCAGATTCTGTCCTGGTTGCTCCTCTTTCAGTTCAGCTCTCTGCTGTGCCCTGGGAGGGCAGTGGAGGATGGCCCAAGTGCTTGGGTCCTGCACCTGCATGGGAGACCAGGTGGAAGCACCTGGCTCCTGGCTTTGGATTGGCACAGTGTGCCGGCAATAGTGGCCATTTGGGAGGTGAACCAACAGAAAAGGAAGACCTTTCTGTCTCTCTCTCTCACTGTCTCACTCTTCCTGTCAAAAAAAAAAAAAAATATGAATGGGTTATCTATCAGGTATGTAATAGATGATACTTCAATTTGATACCAGAAAGACTAATCCACTTTCTCACTATCTTTTGAAAATGTTGTCAAGTAGCTTCATTGACGTTGGAGGTGATCCACGGAGTGTTTTTAGCATCTGGGAAATTAACAGCTGAAAAATCAGTTGACTGTCGTCTAAGTAGTCTTTAATGATCAATCTTTGTCTGCTTTATTTAAAGGTAGTTCTGTTTCCTTTCATTTCACTTAATTTAAAGCATTCACTTATTGTGAAAGGGAATATACAATTGTTTAAGAATATAGTCATTAAAAACCTTGTGTAAGCCTGGCCTGTTGGTTCTAGGGCCCAAATATTCTTGCTTTTATTTAAGTAATGTCAACGCATGGTTTGAAATAAAAAGTTCAAATAATACTTATTATTCTACTTAATATTTATTGATAACTATACTAGTCCGTGTCCCTTTCCTTGATAACACTGGGATGTTGAGAAATACTAGAAGAGACATTGATGAAAACTTGGAACAGGGGGAGGGAGAGGTGAAATATTGGTGAAATCTTGTTTAGCCATCCTGGCAGTATGGGAGCCAGAAAAATCGAGGTGAACCTTCAAGATCTGAGTCATAAAAGGCTTGAGTTATTATTTTCTTCACATGCTGTGCCATGGAGAGTTAACATAGGTGACACATTCTAGCTGCTCTTGCTTATCTTGTGTATTGGAGATCCAGTTACTGAGTAAGGGTACTTAATCGAGAAAAATATTTTTATTTCTTTGGACTCATGAGATTAGGAAGAGAAGAGATTTTGAAATGATAAGTATGCAACATGGGAGGCTGTGTGTATTCAGAAGTAAAGAGTTCTTTTAGAGGGGATTTTATTCTTGTGGGCAAGGAAGATACAGTCAGATTTCTGTGGAAGGATACTTCATTCAAGGTGGCCATAGTGGAAATAACCAGCTTGCTGATCTACCAGGACAAGTCTGAGACCTGCTTGGAGACTTTTCTTTAGTGCTGCTTTGTGTAACATGATAGCCACTAGCCACTTGTAGCTATTTAAATTTAAATTAGTTAAAATTAAATGAGATTTGAAAATTCCAGCTCTTCAATTGTGTGATTCACATTTCAAGTCCCTAATATCTGCATGTTACTAATGACTAGTGAATGGGCAATGCAGGCATGGGACATTTCCATCACTGCAGAAAAGTCTGTGATACAGCCCTGCTCTTCACAATCTGGAGGCACTCCACTATCCATTTAGAGGTGGAAATGTTCAATTTGAACTAGTCATTAAATTTTTGTTGTTAAATTAGAAAATTGATTATCTTGTATAACAAAAACTCTACATGTTGAAAAGCTCAAAAGGTGACTAACAATATTTCAGTAATGTCTAAGATGTGTGACCCTCCTTTCTCTTCTCTCTACTATACTCCAAGTTAGTTTCATTCAAGGATTGTGTCTCCCATGGTTACAATATGGCTACAGTAGCTCCAGGCAGAATTAAAAGATATCATAATGATTCCTTATTTTGATTATCTATCTATGGCTTTTGCATCTCTTTCTTGAGAAAACACTAATTGGATTTCTTTAGTAGTGTACAAGGTTTCCCCTGTGAGTAAGCAGGTAATAAGGAGAGAATCCTGTTAGCTCAGTCAGTTGCTGTGTTTCCATATTTTTTGCTTCTTTTTGTTTTAATTTTTAATTAGTTTTTAACAAATTCAGTGTGACTTGTAGATAGAATTCTCTTTTTTTAAGATTTATTTATTCATTTGAAAGAGTTACAGAGAGGCAGAGGCAGAGAGGGAGGTCTTCCATCTGCTGGTTCACTCCCCAAATGGCTGCAACGGCTGGAGCTGCGCCGATCCGAAGCCAGGAGCCAGGAGTTCTTCCAGGTCTCCCATGTGGATGCAAGGGTCCAAGGACTTAGGCCATCTTCTGCTGCTCTCCCAGGCTCAGAAGTGGAACAGCCAGGTCCCGAACCAGCACCCATTCAGTATGACAGCACTGCAGGTGGTGGCTTTACCCACTATTCCACAGTGCTGGTCCCTATAGATATAACTCTAAGAACATTTAGAATTGCTGTTTTTTATTCTAGAGTTTAGGATTAATGTCTCATGTGTTTATCTCTTCTGTCTCTCCATAGATATAGATTATATGTGTGGTCCTGACCAGTCATTACTGACGTTGTGTGGTGGACTGGTACAAACTCCTCATACTTCATTAGCAAACAGCATTTGGAGTAGTTCATAAAAATCTTAAATCTCAAAGGTTGAGAGTAATCTGATTGATGACTTGATGCAACCTCCCTGCTTGAATGATACTGAAATCCTGCAAGCCATAAAGATGAATTCATATCTTAAACATGAAAAATTTTGGGGCTGGCACCACGGCTCAATAGGCTTATCCTCCGCCTTGCGGTGCCGTCTAGTCCCAGTCAGGGCACCGGATTCTGTCCCGGTTGCTCCTCTTCCAGGCCAGCTCTCTGCTGTGGCCCGGGAGTGCAGTGGAGGATGGCCCAAGTGCTTGGGCCCTGCACCCCATGGGAGACCAGGAGAAGCACCTGGCTCCTGCCATCGGATCAGTGTGGTACGCCGGCCGCAGCGGCCATTGGAGGGTGAACCAACGGCAAAAGGAAGACCTTTCTCTCTGTCTCTCTCTCTCACTGTCCTCTCTGCCTGTTTAAAAAAAAATGAAAAATTTGGGTATCTTCAAATATATATTTTTAGATAAATTTAATCCCAGCATTCATCTGATGTTATTCTCAGACTAAAAAGCTAAATGCCAAGACTTGAAGCTAAATAAACTTCTTAACACATTATGAACTTTTTCTCCCTGGCCCTAGTAGTGTATTCTCTCTCATTTTCTTTTTTCTTTCTTTCTTCCTTGTTTTCTTCTTTTAAGTATCATTTCCAAGAGTAAGACCTAAAAGTGACAGCAATATATGTAATGTCTTACTTAATGTTCTTCTTTGACAAAAAAACTTGAATGCTTTAATTCAATCTTTTTTCAGACAATATAGTTTAAAGATATATTATTTCTGCTTATTAAAACAGAAAAGGTAAAATGTTTGTCACCAATTATTTGCATATGCTTCAGCTTTACTCTGAAAAGTCCAATTTGCCATCAAATAATTTTAAAGTTAGAGGGCTTCAAGAATTGAAACCAAATTCCTGGTCAGTGTGGCTACTTAGGGAATTTCAGAGACAGAGGAAGGACTGCGTGGTGATCACAGTGATGCTTTAAGTGGGCTGGATATGTTTTATTTTTGACTTAAAGGCCACTGTGGACTGTAATGGAAACTTGTGATATTTTCTACTTTTTTAAATATTAAAGCATGTTGCACAATTGTGTTGAGGTTTTCCAAGACTTGTAGAATTGTGTAATGCAGGAATTAACCTCCCATTCCATGGAAGCCTTCAGGATTAAATCTGTTTAAGAGAATTACAAATCAGAGGGGAAGATCTAGGCCTGGAATCCCAGTATTGAAATCCCATGTGCTTTCTAACTGACAAGTCTGAGAAGTCTTGGGCTTTTCCCACCAGTTAATTATGTTCCTTCTTTGTTTCAGCTACAATCCTTGGATATAAATTTAATTAACTACCCCTATAGAGATGTATAAGTACTTCTAATTTAAGATCACAGTTCTGAAGAATGTGGTCCTCAAGGAACTCTGTTTTAAGGAGCTAGATTTACTTTACTTGCATTTATCTTTTTTAGTTTTCAGATTTGTTTGAAAGTCAGAATTGCAGAGAGAGAGAGAGAGAGAGAGAGAGAGAGAGAGAGAGAAATCTTCCATCCTCTGGTTCACTCCCCAGATGGCTGCAAAAGCCAGGGGTGGGCTAGGCTGAAACCAGGAACCAAGAGCTTCTTCCAGGTCTCCCACATGGGTGCAGGGGCCCAAATACTTGGGCCATCTTCCACTGCTTCTCCCAGGCCATCTGCAGGGAGCTGGACTGGAAGTGGAGCAGCGTGGTCTCCATCCAGCACCCATATGACTTGCCAGCATTGCAAGAAGCAGCTTTACCAGCTACGCCACAGCACTGGGCCTGTCGCTCCCCTTCTTCGTGGAGGAACGACACAGGACCCTGCGCTGTTCTTTTGTCTGCTCGGCCCTCCCCGGGTTTGCTGCTGGTTCTTCCCGGGTTGGCTACTATCCCTTCCACCTCCGTGGAAGGGCGGTTCCCCCTAGCCACTTTCCCCACTTCCGCAGGAGAGTGGCACACCGCCGGCCGGCTCTCTCGGGGGCTGCACAGGTGTTCCTTCAGATAGATGTTCCCCTTAGATGTTCCTGGTGCATATTGTCTCTCTCCTCCTTTATAGTCCTCTTCCACCAATCCCAACTCTGCTACCCACACGCCGAGTACGCTGCTCTCCTCCAATCAGGAGTAGGTCCTACAATTTATTGGTTGAACTGGAGGCAGCTGTGTAGAAGCTGTTTCTCCCTTCTCAGCGCCATATTGTGGGAGAGCAGATGCATAGAATAAGTCTTAATTCCAGTAATTTAGTCTAGTCCGAATTGTTCCCCACAGGGCCCATCTTGGATTTATCTTTACCAGAACTCTGTTTTTCATTTGAGATCAAGATTGAGGCATTATCTGTCATCCAATTAACTTGTTTTAGAGGTTTTCCCCTATACTTAGTAAGGCAATTCTTCTTTTTTTTTTTTTTAGTACTCTAGTCATCTCAAGGAGTCTCTTTGTGACTCCTTCCACAAAGAGTCTTGCTAGATATATGTGTAAATATTTTTATATGTGGTGCCATATATAGATATATGTATCAAGGGTTTAAAGGAGCTGACATCCAGCCTGCTTTATGCTTGTGAAACTGTACTCCCTGCAAGGCATTTATTAATTTTAAGTAAGCTGTGGGCATGGCATAGGCACAAACAGGTCTTGATACTTCTGTAATATATGTAAAATATTCCTTTGTCTTCTAATAATTTGAGACTTGAATCTTATAAACTTAGACCTTTGTCTTCATTTTTTAAAAAAAACATTGTAGCTAAATACACATAACACAAAATTTATCATTTTAGCTGTTTTTAGTGTCCAGTACTGGGCAGTAAGTACATTCACATTGTTGTGAAACTGTCACAGCCATCCACCTCCAGAACTTTTTCATCCTCTTCCACTGAAATTCCGAACATGAACTTCCCATTCTCCTTCTTCCTATTCTTTGGCAGCTGCTACCGTTCTACTCTCTGCCTCCGTGAGTTCAAGCACTATCAGTACCTCATGTAAGGGAGTCATACAATATTTGTCGTTTTATCTGGCTTATTCACTTAACATAATTTTGTCAAAGTGTATCCATGTTGTTGCATAGGTCAGAATTTTCTTTTTAAAGCTAGTAACTATTGGATGTATATACTACTCATTTTGTTTATCTCTTCACCTATTGATGGACATTTGTTTTTTTTTTTTTTTGACTGTTAGGAGTAAAACTATGAACATTCATGCACAGAATTTTCTCTGCTGTCAGTTCTTTTGCTTACATATCCAGAAGTACATTGTAAGATCATATAATAATTCTAAATATTTAATTGTTTTAGGAACTGGAATGTATTTTTCTTAGAAACTAAACCATTTTACCTTGTTAGAAGCAAAAGACAAGGGTTACAGTGTTTCCATATCCCATTAATACTTACATTTTCTGTTTTTGTTTGATAATAGCCATCCTAATAGATGTGCAGAGATATCTCATTGTGGTTTTCAGTTGCATTTTCCTGATGATTAGTGATATTTAGTATGTTTTGATGTGCTTATTGTCTATTTGCATATCTTCAATGGAGAATACCTGTTGAAAGTCCATGTCTTTTTCTTAATTTGGGTTTTATTTGATGTTGCTGTCGAGTTTTGGAAGTTTCTTTTATATTCTTTTTTTTTTTAAAGATTTATTTATGTATTTGAATGACAGAGTTACAGAGGCAGAGAGAGAGGTCTTTTATCTGTTGGTTCACTCCCCAAATGGCCGCAGTGGCCAGAGCTGAGGGATCTGAAGCCAGGAGCTTCTTTTGGGTCTCCCATGTGGGTGCAGGCGACCAAGGACTTGGGCCATCTTCTGCTGCTCTCCAAGGCCATAGCAGAGAACCGGATTGAAAGTGGAGCTGGGCCGGCGCCGCGGCTCACTAGGCTAATCCTCCACCTCGCGGCGCCGGCACACTGGGTTCTAGTCCTGGTTGGGGTGCCGGATTCTGTCCCGGTTGCTCCTCTTCCAGGCACAGCTCTCTGCTGTGGCCCGGGAGTGCAGTGGAGGATGGCCCAAGTGCTTGGGCCGTGCACCCCATGGGAGACAAGGAGAAGTACCTGGCTCCTGCCATCGGATCAGCGCGGTGCGCTGGCTGCAGCACGCCGGCTGCGGCGGCCATTGGAGGGTGAACCAACGGCAAAGGAAGACCTTTCTCTCTCTCTCTCTCTCTCTCTCTCACTGTCCACTCTGCCTGACAAAAAAAAAATGTGGAGCTGCCGGGACTTGAACTGGTACTCATATGGGATACTGGCACTGCAGGAGGTGGCTTCACCCATCTCACCGTGGCGCTGGCCCCTCTTTCATATTCTTATATTTTATTTATAAATAATTTCTGCCACACCATTGGGTGTCTTTTTGGTCTGCTAAAAGTATCACTGATGCACAGAAGCTTTTAATTTTGGTGAAATCTGTCTTACCTGTTGTTTTTTTTTTTTTTTTTTTTTTCACTCTTGATGTCATATCCAAGACATCATTGCTTACTGCACTGTCAGGAAGTTTCCCAAATTTTTCTTTCAAGACTTTTGTGGCCTTAGCTCATATATTTTGGTCTTTGAACCATTTTGAGGTAAATTTTGTGTATGGTATATTAAAAAAAAAAAAAGTCCAGTTTCATCCTTTACATAGGAAAATCCAGTTTTCTCATCTGTCAGATTTTTGTGGTAATGACAAAGTATGGTGAAGAAGGAGGTTACACATGACCCCAGTTCCAGTGGAGACAAAGTTACACTTACATCTCTATTATACATGGTTGATTTAACTGATCTTCCACAGTAAGTGTAGCAGAACAAGGTAGGCATTTATTTTCTACATTTACTTCTACATCATTAGGCCCCTGTTGTATTGGTGCACATAGTCAGGATCTTGGAAGAAAAAGAGCTAAGCCACCCCTGAAGCTGTTCTAGATGAGGAAGAGTAGTTTCCTAAAACCGTGCCTTTGTCTTGTCCTCACCTCTGATGGTGGACCAAAACCACAGCTGATCTCTCCTCAGCTGTTTTTAGATCAAGGTTAAGCTCTGTTCAGCAGCCATCCAATTGTAATATAAACCCCCTCAATCCTTGGCACAGATGTGTAATTGTATTGTGGTAGACAGTAAGGATAATTCCATGGCATCTTGAATATTGAAACAACTTCCATACACTGTAGGACACTTATTTACAACTGACACACTTATTTCTGTGCCAGTTGTAATGATAATGGGATTAAAAAATAAACCAATAAAGTATGGAAAATGTCAACTGTTGAGAGACAATAAATTTAGTAGTAAGGGCTGGCGCCACGGCTCACTAGACTAATCCTCCGCCTTGCGGCGCCGGCACACCGGGTTCTAGTCCCGGTCGGGGCGCCGGATTCTGTCCCAGTTGCCCCTCTTCCAGGCCAGCTCTCTGCTGTGGCCAGAGAGTGCAGTGGAGGATGGCCCAAGTGCTTGGGCCCTGCACCCCATGGGAGACCAGGAGAAGCACCTGGCTCCTGCCATCGTATCAGCGCGGTGCGCCGGCCGCAGCGCGCCGGCTGCGGCGGCCATTGGAGGGTGAACCAATGGCAAAGGAAGACCTTTCTCTCTGTCTCTCTCTCTCTCACTGTCCACTCTGCCTGTCAAAAAATAAAAATAAAAAAATTAAAATTTAGTGGTAAGAATATGGACCTCCAAATCTGAAAAAACCAAGCCCAGATGCTTTACAAATAAAAGATGTTTTCCTCAGAGAAGTTGGTTGTCCAGGTTTGTTTAAACTTTTTCAATCTGTTTTCTCATCTATATGGTGAGAATAATAAAGATAAATTCTGTGGGACTTCATGAGGGTAAATGAGATGAGATATGTGTATCAGGTGCTTTGCCCTGTGCTGGATCTGCTGTAAATACTTGATACAAGTGTGGTATTGATATGGGAGGAAAAAATCCTGTTAGTGGCTTGTTTATTTAATTTAATCCATGTCTTTGTCTTCCCTGAAAAGGGATAGCAAGAGAAGTTCTAGAAAGAAATTTGTAAATCTTTTAACTGTTCAATTCTAGTTTTTCTTGTTTTATTTTCTTAATTTCTCTACCTGGAAGGTTACTAACATTTATTTTTCTTGCTTCCTCTTGTATCGGTGTCAGTGATTTTCAAAACCTTGAGTTTTCTTCATGGAAATGATACTTGTAACAAAATAGTTCTTTATGAGTTTTTCTTGTACCTATATACTCATAGAGTCCTATATTTAGGGTTTTTTCCCTTTTAAAATGCACAGTCATGTGTATTCTTTTTCTGAACTCTTTCTTGCTTATATACTGTTTTACGGTTTAAAAATAATGTTTTTGAGGCTAGCGCTGCGGCTCAATAGGCTAATCCTCTGCCTTGCGGCGCCGGCACACCAGGTTCTAGTCCTGGTCGGGGCGCCGGATTCTGTCCCAGTTGCCCCTCTTCCAGGCCAGCTCTCTGCTGTGGCCCGGGAGTGCAGTGGAGGATGGCCCAAGTGCTTGGCCCTGCACCCCATGGGAGACCAGGAGAAGCACCTGGCTCCTGCCTTTGGATCGGTGCAGTGCGCCAGCCGCAGCACGCCAGCCGCAGCGCACCGGCCGCAGTGGCCATTGGAGGGTGAACCAACGGCAAAGGAAGACCTTTCTCTCTGTCTCTCTCTCTCACACTGTCCACTCTGCCTGTCAAAAAAAAAAATAATAATGTTTTTGAATAAACCTGTTAACCCTTGTTATTTATTGATCCTTACCAGTGAGAAGAGGAGATGTCCTAGCAGCATGGAGTGGTATCCGTCCCCTCGTTACAGATCCCAACTCTGCAGATACTCAGTCCATCTCTAGAAATCATGTTGTTGATATCAGTGAGAGTGGCCTTATCACTATAGCAGGTATGGGGTTTTACCTTGCTATTTGCAAGTGTGTTGCACACAAGCTTGACTAAATTATTTTTTAAGTGTGTATTTATTGTGAGGCAGAGAGACACAGAGAAAGACAGAGATAGAAAGAGAGCTTGCATCCTCTGGTTCGCTCCTCAAATGCCCACTATGATATGCTGGTGAACCTGGGAACCATGATCTCAATCCAGATCTCCCACGAGGATGTCAAGGACCCTACACTACTTGAGCCATCATCTACTGCTTCACAGGCTGTGCATCATCAAGGAGCTGGAATTGGAAGCACAGCTGGGACCTGAACCCATGCGTTCTGATATGCAATGGCAGCATCTGAATTGCTAAACCAAATGCCTCCCTCATGAACTTGACTTAGCAGTATCTTTTAGCTCGATTGAGTAAAGACTTTATTTAACTACATTAAATCTTATGCATTGCTTTGCCATGTTTATTATAAACAATAGGTAAATTTTGTTATTAGTAATTGATAGCTGGTTAATTGTAAGAAGAATAAGGGGGACACGTGTTGTGGTACAGCAGGTTGCAATGCCGCCTGTGATGCCAGCATCCCATATAGCAGCACCAGTTTGAATCACAGCTGCTCTGCTTCTGATCCAGCTTCCTGCCAATGGACCTGGGGAGGCAGCAAAGATGGCCCAAGTGCTTGGGAGATCCAGTGTGGGTTTCTGGTTCCTGGCTTCAGTCTGGATCAGTCCTGTCCATTGTGGCCATTTGGGGAATGAACCAGCAGATGGACGATCTCTTTCTTTCTTTGTCTCTTCCTCTCTCTGTCTCCCTGCCTTTCAACTAGATAAAATACATCTTTAAAAAAGAAAAATAAGGATTGGTAACCTAATGAATTGTTCATCAACTTCATAGGTGGAAAATGGACAACTTACCGATCTATGGCAGAAGATACTGTAAATGCTGCCATCAAGACTCACAATTTGAAAGCAGGACCAAGTAGAACAGTTGGGCTTTTCCTTCAAGGGGGCAAAGACTGGAGCCCTACCCTCTATATTCGGCTTGTCCAGGATTATGGACTTGAAAGTGAGGTGGGTGTGTGCTGCCACCTCATTCTCCTCCATGTCTAATCACTCACTATTGCCAGGAACAGAATCGGCAACCATGAAGAGGCCTCGATGATTGAGTTTCCTTTTGCTGAGTGCATTTCTGTCCGTGTAGTAAGGAAAAAAAAAAAGGTGAAAATAATTTGCTTGTGGTGCCTAAGAAGCAATATAAATTCCTTCTTTGAAGCCTGGAGGTTGTTTGGTTTGTTTCTGGTATTTGGAGCCACCCCATCTTCTTTCCTTCTCAAGCATAAGGAAGGATGCTCGTCAGAAATCACCTCAGGACCAAATGGGGCTGCCGCTTCCTCCGTCACTGATGCGCTGCTGGATGTGTGGCAGAGTTAGTGCTGGCCGAAGCGTTCAAAGCTTGAGTGGTTTCCTCCCACAGAATCAAGACCTACTGCTCTCAACAACTATTATTTACAGGCTCTAAGAAAACTGACAAGATAACCATGCCCCTTTGTTGTTTTGTACCTAAAAGGTATTAATATTCAAACCATCTGACGAATACAGTTTTGTTTTTGTAGGTGGCACAGCATCTTGCCGCCACCTATGGTGACAAGGCTTTTGAGGTGGCCAAAATGGCAAGTGTGACTGGAAAGAGATGGCCTGTCGTTGGAGTACGTCTTGTGTCAGAATTTCCATATATTGAGGCAGAGGTAAGTGAATGACCACGTGGGAATTTCTGGTCTGCTATGGGATACCAATCCTCTGGTCATTATTCGTCTTCTCTACAAATTATATGCAGCCAAGTTTCAGTGTACATATGTCAGTTCAAACCTGGAGTCAAATGTCTGTCCAGTGAAAATCTCTTCATTTATGAAATTTTTATTTTAATTCTGAAGTGGTGTTGACATGAGTAATAATAAAATAAAATGTGGTTTTCTTTTTCCTTCTTGAAGTTACCACAAGTCATTAATTTACACTTGTTTGTCCCTTTTCTGTTGGTAGGTTTTTTGGTTTGCACCATTCATGTCCTGTTTTATGACATACTTTTCCTTTGTATACATATTTTAAAAATATTTATTTATTTTTTTCATTTTGTTTAGAAGGCAGAGAGACAGACACAGAAAATTGTCTATGTGCTGGTTCACTCCCCAGACATTCCCAACAGCCAGACTGGGCCAGACCAAAGTCAATAGGCCAGAGTTCAGTCTGAGTCTCCCACATGGCTGTCAAGCATCCAAGTACTTTTGCCATCACACCTGCTGCTTCCTAGAGTGTGCAATTAGCAGGAAGCTGGTTTAGAAGTGGAGTAACCAGGTCTTGAACCAGGCACTCCAAAATGGGATGCAGGTTCCCAAGTGGCAACTTAAGTGCTGTATCATACACTGCCCCCCTTCATGATCTATCTTTATGAGATAGTTCTTCAAGGATTTAAGTCTTGTTTCTCATGAAGCTATCCAATTGTGTGAACCTAGTCCATGAAGTGTATTTCTTTGTAATTCACTTCACCTTAAAACATTGATGTCCAGTAAACATTTTCTTCTTGACCGAATTCAGGGTTTCTGTCATCTAATTACTCTAAGACTGAAAATTATACAAGTTAAAGAGATGCTATCATACTTTTGTATACTTGTCCTTTGCCTGTTTAGCTGTGTAGAATGAAATCCACATTGTGTGTAAACAAAGAGAGATTAAGTGATTACTGTGGATGCTTAATGAGAAGTGATGCAATTTGCATGTTTATGTCAGGTTCTGAAAAGGAAGAATGCATTAACTCTTGTCCAGTTTATCCCAGTTCCCAAACCTCCTTTGGCGGGCAGATGGAGAACTTGTGTTGTGCAACTCTTTGTCTTACACCTGCTGGAGAACCAGAGAGTGTAAAGAAAATTTGTTTTTTAAAGTGAAACTTTATTTTCTCTTAAGAGGAAGGTCTAAACTGACAATGTTTCTGGAATTCAAACTCAGGTAAAATACGGTGTTAAGGAGTACGCCTGCACCGCAGTGGATATGATTTCACGCCGCACTCGTCTGGCCTTTCTCAACGTTCAGGCAGCAGAAGAAGCCCTACCGAGGATTGTTGAACTGATGGGCAGAGAATTGAATTGGGATGATCGTAAGAAAGAGGTATTACAAAGAGAACTCTTTTTTTTTAGTTTTTTTTTTCTTTTTTTTTTTAACTTTTATTTAGTAAACATACATTTCCAAAGTTCAGTTTATGGATTACAATGCCTTCCCCCACCCCATAACTTCACTCCCACCCACAACCCTCCCATCTCCCACTCCCTCTCCCATTCCATTCACATCAAGATTCATTTTCAATTATCTTTTATATACAGAAGATCAATTTAGTATATATTAAGTAAAGATTTCATCAGTTTGCACCCACACAGAACATAAAGTATAAAATACTGTTTCAGTACTAGTTATAGCATTAATTCACATTGAACAACACATTAAGGACAGAGATCCTACATGGGGAGTAAGTGCACAGTGACTCCTGTTGTTGACTTAACAGTTTGACACTCTTGTTTATGACGTCAGTAATCTCCCTAGGCTCTAGTCATGAGTTGCCAAGGCTATGGAAGCCTTTTGAGTTCACCAACTCTAATCATATTTAGACAAGATCATAGTCAAAGTGGAAGTTCTCTCCTCCCTTCAGAGAAAGGTACTTCCTTTTTTGATGGCCCGTTCTTTCTACTGGGATCTCACTCGCAGAGATCTTTCATTTAGGTCCTACAAAGAGAACTCTTAAAACCACAGTTCCCATTACAACTAGGTAATGGTTTGATCTGTTAAAAGGGGCTAGTGTAAGTTTTGATGGTAACCTTTTAGAATCTTGCCAAGTTCTGGATGCATATGTTTAATATTGCTAGACTTTAGGAAAATGGGAAGATAATCTTGTACCCAAATTTAGTTGTTCCTGGAAAATATCTCATAATAAATGCTCTTAAATTTGTGGTTTTTATTAAGGAGAAAGAAAGATAACACTAACTGTGAGGTAGACATTTTCTGATTTTCTTTGACAGTATTCTCAGAGAAGGTTTAATGCAATTCACAGTCCTACTAACCAGCCTTTGGTAAGAAGTAGTGGTCTTACTGCCTTACCAGCAAGTCCTTATCATTTGTTTCACTTAATATTTTACAATTATTTTACAATTTCACTTAATATTTTACAGTTACTTTTTTTTTTTTTTTGACAGGCAGAGTGGACAGTGAGAGAGAGACAGAGAGAAAGGTCTTCCTTTTTCTGGTGGTTCACCCCACAATGGCCACTGTGGCTGGCGCACCACGCTGATCCGAAGCCAGGAGCCAGGTGCTTCTCCTGGTATCCCATGCGGGTGCAGGGCCCAAGCACTTGGGCAATCCTCCACTGCACTCCCAGGCCACAGCAGAGAGCTGGCCTGGAAGAGGGGCAACCGGGACAGAATCCGGCGCCCCGACCGGGACTAGAAACTGGTGTGTTGGCACCGCAGGTGGAGGGTTAGCCTATTGAGCCATGGCACTGCCCTACAGTTACATTTTACAAAGAAAGTTAGTGATGCTCAGATATCCATATATTTATAAACCTGAGCTTATTGTAATACACAGAAGATCTTCATATTTTTAAATTAACCCAAACTATTGTGATATGCAGAGGCTTATACAGCATTTGCATATATTTAGTCAAAAAATAATTTCTGTCCCCCTTGGGTTCAGTTCTTTACCCCCAGTCCTTCTTGAGCTAGTATCAGTCAGGCTCTTTGACCATCACATTGCTATTTTAAGCCTCCAGTAAACACCACATTGCTCAGCGTGTTTGTTAATGCTCAGTCCTTATGCTGTGAGGAGTCTCCAGAAAGTTCATGGAATACAAGTGGTTTAAATAATTCTTTATTTTCATGTATTTTTTGAAATAACCTCATACTTGGACAACTGGCAGCATTTGACACAGTTGATCCATCTCGCTTTCTCAAACTGCTTTCTTAACTTTTGTTGTACTACCTCACTTGGTTCTTCTACCGTCCCAAACTACCACTCCCTCAAACTTCTCCGTGTCATAAATAGTTCTTCCAAGCTTCAGTTGCTCAGGCCTAAATGTTATTATCATACTTCATGCGTTCTCTGACACCCTTTCAAAATCCCCAAGCAAATAGTATCATATCTATCGTAAAGTCACACTTCAAACTCAACGCTTTCTTAGCACATTGAGCCGCTCTCACCCTGATCAGGTTATTAGCATCTCTTACATAAATTCTTAGAATAGCTTCCCTACCTAACCCCCTGTCTGTGCTTTGACAGCTTCAGTGACACTGTTAAAGCATAATCCAGATCAGTGCCTATGTCAGTCTGAAATTCAGAGGGGAGGCCTGGGGCCAGAGACATCAATTTCAGCTGGTCTCTAATCCATTAGTCTAGAGGGGATCCTGTAAGGCCTCAATATAGTTAGTGAAAATGGTCCAAAGACTGAGCTATAGAACACTGAAGTTTCCAAGTTGGAGGGATAAGGAAGAATCCAGAAGAAAGAGAAAATAATGGCTGGTGAGGTTGGAGGAGCTCAAGAGAGAGCTGTGACCTAAAACGTGAGGAAGAAAGTACTTGTGTATTTTAGTGTGTTTGGGCTGCTGTAACAGAAATACCTTCGAGTGGATGATTTAAACTGCTCACAAGTGATATTGACAGTTCTGGAGGCTGGGATATCCAAGATCAGAATACCAGCAGGTTTGGATGTGGTAGGGGCTTATGTCCTGGTTCATAGGCAGATTTCTTCTTACTCTGTCCCCACATGAGAGGAATGAATGAACATTACTGAATATTTATGTGGTATGCTGAGTGGTATGCAGAAGTGAGACCTTGACCCCTATATGGTGACATTTCTCTGCTAGTAATTTTACTACAAATTACTGTAGGGAATAGTGGAGTCCTTACTCCTGAGGACAGGTCTTTCGGGGATAACCATTAGCCCCATTGTTTATTTGAAGAAAAGGCCCACACAGAGTAAATTGCCATCAGAGTTCACACAGGAATGAATTGTGGAGCTGGGATTGAAAGCAGGTATTCTGACCCCAGAAGGTAAGCTTTTCTCATCCTGCTCTGCTACCTCTACATTACCATTGCAGGTTTATAGCTCTTTCAGTTTTGAGTTTAAGATTGATCAGCTTAAGCTCTGTATAGAAGTAACATAGACATGACATCCTTGTGCTGTTGCCAGTCATTTTTACCATATAGAAGCACTGGCGATAATGTGTTCTTCCAAAAGTTATGGTTGAAATAATTTGAATATGCAAGAACATATTTTATGCTAGGAAGTCAGGCTGTGGGAGGTAGGAAGGAGGAAGAAAATTCTGTAAACTGATTGTATTCAGGCCTCCTGGGGAAGCTAGATTTAACTTCAGTTCAAATTTTAGTTCATATTTATGTGCCCAGAAATAATTTCCTATTCTCCTTAACAAAGTAACAAAAATAAAAGACTTGAAGTTATTACTCAGTATTAGAGACATAGGAGTATTAATAACTGTGGACAGTCTAGAGAGAACAAAGGAAGGAGAAAAAAGAATTAAAAGGTTAGAAAGTTGGACTTCTGCGAAAAGGTTAAAAGCATTGGGATTATTTAACCTGCACAAGTGAAAGAGGAACAAGGTGATAAATAACTCCCTGTAGATGAATTGTGCTTGTTTTTACCAGTCAATACTTAATGAGTGACTTGTATACTGAACATTGTACCAAATATTGTAGGGGAATAATAAATAGCTCATAGATTCAGGGTTCTTGAAATCTTATCAGGTAGATACAACACATATATGACTCAGAAATATCTGTATGTTTTCTAAATTTCAGAGAACTATTTAGAAGAATTGTAATAGAAAACCAAAATCCAATCCATTTAGAAGACCTATTTAGAGAGGAAGACATTTTATGGGGGTGTTGGGGATCCATAGAGGAGTTATTAGGGACATTGAGAGAAAGTTAACATTGCTAAATCATGTTCCACAGGATATAAATTAATATATGTGAAAAAACAATTCCTTGGGCAAAAGAGTTCAGGAAATCCTGAGTTAGATAAATTATACAAGAGTTTTTTAGGGCAAATAATTTGGAACCTTGAACATGATTTGTGTATTGTCAATTTCCAAAAGGGAATTTTTGTGGAGGCAGACTGTACTCCCACTTTTTGGGGGAGGGCTGAGCAGCAAGGAGATAATTATTTATTTAGATGTATTTTGGGAAATTGTGCTCTGTATGGTTTGGTATGGCAGATTTTATAATGTTCAGACAAAGAAGAGACTACTTAAGTAGATCGAGAGATTCTCGCAAAAACATTTTTTTTTAAATTGATTACAGTGAGCAAGAAATGAGTGAGTGGGTAAGCAAGTGAAGAAATAGAATGTCTATGGATAAAGCAAGCTGATGAAAGCCAAGTTTAAAGCAGGTTGGAAAACAGGTGCTCAGCAAATTGAAGGGTCAGTATCAAGAATAATCGAGGTATAAATGAATAATGCAAGGAAAATTGGCTGAGGGTCGGGGGAAATGCTGAAGATACCAAAAAAGACTTTTGAAAATGGAAAGTAATGCAAGTAAGTCCTACCTAGATCAGTGCTTAGGGTGACAGCTACCATATTCTTGAATTTCAGAGAGAAGGGAGAACTATTCAGCTCACAGTCTACTATCCGTGTGTTTTCCTCTCATCTTCCTTCCTCCCACCATTTTATCTTTGGTTTTCATGTATGAAAAGAGCAAAAATAAATATTGGTAAGAGGCTGTAGATAATCAAATAGGCTACTCTAAGAGTATAGTGTGCCAGGCCAGAAAAACTAGGATACTCATAGAAATGTGCAGTTGGGGTTATTAAATTCGTCTTCTGGCGAATAAGGTCCAGAAGACACAATGTGTGCAAATGTAGTACCTCGTTCCAAAAAGGAGACAAAAGAAAAATACCATTTGTAACCTAGAAACCAGTGGTCTCAGCAGTGATCTTAGGTAGTTGTCCAGATTATGACACTTTTTGTTTGTTTTATCAACATTTAACAAGATGTTGTGAACACTGGAAAGCTAGCTAAGGATTCACTTGAGAAAAATCATTTCAAGTATTGTATTTTCTTTTTAGATACAGCAAGCAGATTGTTAGAAAAATACTATGGGCATATTTTTATTCTTTTTAGTATTTGGTAAAGCCCAATGTGATATCTTTGTAAAACTGGTAGATTTATAATCAGTTGACCAGTGTTGGCCCTAAAAGTCTGTGATAACAACTCCTAAGTGCTCTGTCCTTGGTCTTGACCTAGTCTACTTTGGTTCAAGTGCTAGATTACAATGTTGATGGCATGCATCTTTGGTGTACCAATAACCAGAAACTGAAGGGAGAGTGAATGTTTGATGACAAATTGAAACAACGGGTGAAATTTCATTAGGTATAATTTAATAGAGATAAATGGCAAACCTTGCATTAGGTGGAAAAACAACTCCATCCATTCAAGATAGATTTGACAAGGTTTAACAGTGGCACATGTGAAAAAGAAATATGGTTTTAGTTAACTGTAAATGTATATCAGTTAACAGTGGACCATTGCTGCTCCCAAATCCAATTGCAATCTTAAGCTGCATTAATAGAAATCATATATCTAGATTGATGAAGCTGATAGTTACTGCCTTCTAGGTACTTGCCAGATCTCTGTTGGAGTATTGTGTTTTGTTCTGGTAATTGTATTATATGACAGACCAGTTGTGGTCTGGAAGAAATTATCCAGCAATATATATGGAATTGAAATCATGTATTATGCAGAAGAGTAGTCCTAGACTAAAAGAAAGCCCTTGGAAGGGAAACACATACTATATTTACATACTTGTGCTATGATACAAAACAAAGACACTAGATTTGTTCTTCTGTAGCAAAGTTTCACTAATCACAAACAAATTGGAAGAACTACAAGGAGGTAGATTTATTCTCAACATAAAACTTTCCTACAAGTAGAGCAATTTTTGTATGGGCTACTTTCAGTGGTATTGTTACCTATCCATTGTTAGAGTTCTTTAGACCAAGGCCACATGCTTCTATTTTGGCATGTTATAAAGGAAATGTGGGGTTAGGGAGGTACATTCTGACCTTTAGGAAAAATTCTGTTCCAGTTTTGAAATGTCATGATTCCTTGTTTGATGGAGGATAGGTAAACTACATAGCTAATGAAGGGATATGGATTGAGGAAGAGGTTGTTTTTCCAGGAAGCAGCAGGGTGATATTTTCAAGGAAATGAATTTTGGACCAGTTTTGTAGAAAATGGCTGAGCAGAATTGGTAGAATACCAAAAATAATTTTATTTATGACAACTGGTGGGCTTTCTTGTGTGAAGAGAGAAATCTGTCCCCGAAGAATGCCATTAGAGATGGAGAATTCACAGACTAGTTTCACCTAAACCACACACACACACACACACACACACACACATACAAGAGTACTTCAAAAAGTTTGTGGACAAATGTATCTGAACAATGTTTATTTTAGTGCAAACAAGATTTGAAATCCATGCATAGTTGTGGGGAGCAAACCGGACTAGACTGAGTTACTGGAATTAAGACTTATTCTATGCATCTGCTCTCCCACAATATGGCGCTGGGAGAGAAGTAAACAGCTTCCGCACAGCTGCCTCCAGTTCAACCAATAAACTGTAGGACTTGCTACTGATTGGAGGAGAGCAGCGTACTCGGCGTGTGGGCAGCCGAGTTGGGATTGGCGGAGGAGGACTATAAAGGAGGAGAGAGACGGCATGCACCAGGAACATCTAAGGGGAACATCTAGCTGAAGGAACACCTGTGCAGCCCCCGAGAAGAGCCGGCCGGCGGTGTGCCGCTCCCCTGCGGAAGTGGGGAATGTGGCCAGGGGGAACTGCCCTTCCACGGAGGTGGAAGGGATAGTAGCCAACCCGGGAAGAACCAGCAGCAAACCCGGGGAGGGCTGAGCAGACGAAAGAACAGCGCAGGGTCCTGTGTCGTTCCTCCACGAAGAGGGGGAGCGACACATAGTGTTCTCATAATATGTTTTCCATGAACTTTTTGAAGATCCCTCATATACTTCTGTGTGTCTGTTTATGTGTGTGTGTACATAGATAGATTTAAATACATTTTTAATTTTTTAAAATTCAGGATATTATTTCATATTGATAACCTTTAATTTTTCTATGTAAGAGCATTAAGGAAGAAAACTCTTGATATTTGTTTACTAAGAGAAAGGACAATAGGAAAGGAAAAAACTGAAAAAATTGTCTTCCCCCAAAAATAAAGGGTCTCATCATTGACATAAGCAAACACATGTAACACATTCATGCAAGTAAGTTTGTATACTGTTGTCTCCTTTGCCTTGTTTCACTTTTCACTGGTATTTTCACACTTCAGACTTAGGGAGCCATTGAGTTAGTAAGATCCTTGATATGAGGTTGGGGAACTTAAGACTTGCATTAAGTTGTTTGTTTGGCAAGTTTATACTGTAACAAGCAACTTCAAAATCGCAGTGGCTTATGGTAGCAAGCATCTCTTTCTCACTCGTGCTGCAGGGAGGCTGCATGTTCACTGCTGTGGCTGTCCTCCGTACCCCAGGCTGACTTCAGGTCTCATCTGAGACCTGCCTCTCTCATGGAACAGAAGCAAGAAATGTTAAGCAAAGCTATAATGTTACATTTAAAGCTTTCATTCAAAAGTGTCATAAATGAGTGTTGCATTCATTCACATTCCATTGATCAAAGTTCCATTGCCAGCCTCTCACATCAAGGAGATTAAAAAGTTCATAGAGCAGAAATGTGTGTGTGTGTAAAGAGGCATTTGTGAACAATGTGCACTAGAATGGAGTCATTTTGGAAGTTCTTAGATGGAAGACTGAAATGATGAAAACTAAGAAAGACAATGTTTGCAGCAATAGTTAGTATAACTGAGACTGGGAACATTAAAACAGGAAGATTAACTCCTGAGCGTGGCTTGTTTTCTTCCAGTGACTCTGTAACTTTCACCTACCTATCAGAATCCCACTGTCAAAATTTCAGTTTAGCTAATCTCACGATACTTGCTTTGGTATTGGATGCCAGTCCACATATCTTCACTTTTAGTTGCATTTTGGTCTCCAAGCTACAAGAATTTGGTCCTGTAAAATTTGCTGCTCAGTACTATAGGCAAATACTCCGCAGTAAAAGTAAACAAAATATTAAAACATGAATGAATCTTGGCATCATTATACTGTGCGAAAGCAGTCAATGCAGAAGACAACATTGTATATGAGATCTTTCATATGCAGTTCCAGAAAAGGCAAACTCTGGTGACAGAAAGCAAATCAGTGGCTGCCTGGGGCTAGAGGTCAGGGGAAGAGATCAATTGCAAACAGGCATGAAGAAGCTTTTGTAGGGTGGAGGAAATGTTCTGTATCTTGATGGCAGTGGAGTGTACATAAGACTGCACACCTAAAAGAGGTGAATGTTACTGAAAGTAACATTTCAGTGAAACTGGAAGAAATTAAAAGGCCATGCTGGTCAAAGAAGTGAAGATCAGCTTCTTTTTTGCAGACCAAAATTTTAAGAAAAGAGAAAAAATCAATAATATTTCCATAAATCTTTGAACTTTGTGTGTGTCTTTGTTTTAGCAAGAACTGGAAACAGCCAGGAAGTTTCTTTATTATGAAATGGGCTATAAATCTCGATCAGAACAATTAACAGATCGCTCTGAAATCAGCCTGCTGCCTTCAGACATCGACAGGTACTGCTAATAAGCTTCTGTCTTTCTCTTTTCTCTCCTTTGCCTCTGTAAGTATATTTCTCCATTGTTCAATATTGTGTTCCAGGTACAAGAAGAGATTTCATAAGTTTGATGCAGACCAAAAAGGATTTATTACCATTGTTGATGTTCAGCGTGTATTAGAGGTAACATTTTTTGGGGGGGGGGGTTTATATCGGTCTTTAATAACAGAGGAAATAAATGTGATATTAGGTATTTTTTCTCATCTAGTACCTTCTACAAGTAATCTTTTTAATTTTGGGGAAGTTAGTAACATTAGTAATAGGACATGTATACTTTCTAATTGGAATTCATGATTCTGTTTTTATTTTATTTAGAGTATCAATGTCCAAATGGATGAAAATACACTCCATGAAATTCTGAATGAAGTAGATTTAAACAAAAATGGACAAGTTGAACTCAATGAATTTTTGCAGGTGAGTTGTGGTGAAAGGAAATAAATGTATTTGCTTTTATCTTTTGGTTGTCATTATGGTAAATGGATGTTCAGGAATGGATTTTTAAATCCACAGAGTTGTCACTTCATTCTGAAAAAGAAGAAAGCTTGAAGCCAACAAAGGTTGATGTGTCTGCCCTCCAGGATAAGGCTTTCCTTGGTGCATGTTCCTTTTCTTTTTATAAGAGACATTCTGTTTTACACTGGGCAATTTAGATTAAGTCCAAGTTAATTATGGCTTAAAGGGTTGAATAAGAGCATGCTTTTTAAAGAAGTATGACATAGAATATCACTGCTGGACCATTCTCCACCTCCTTCAAAAGAGGCGACACATTATTTCTAATGTGGAAAGCAATTTTTTTAAGGAGAAGTTTTAAAAACGCATAGTTGTATTCCTTTGAGACCATAATTATCAGATTCTTACATGATGAAGAACCAGAAAAGCAAACAGAAGGAAACCTGTACTCTGGGTCAAGACCCATGTAATTTAAACATTTCCATTTCCAATTTTCACCTTACTCAAGTCTGAATTGTTTAAGCTTTATAACCACGAAGGAAATAAATTTTGTTATTTTAACTTCAAACTGGATGCCTCACATATTCCTAAAGTGGATACTACACGTAATATCTTAAAAGTTCCCTAAAAAAAGAAATCAGCAAACCCATACATTGTTTGTAGCTGTCCATATGACTCTGATCATATGAAGAATGTATTGGGTTTCCAAGCAGCCAGGTTTTTTTCTACAGTGCTTCTTGGGCAGGTATTTCAAATGAATGCCAGGTCTTGCTAGACCATGGCAATGATGAATGCTGAACATGAAATAAATTAATGCTGGGGATTTTGGTCAATGTCAGCCCTTTCTTCACTGTGTCAAGTTAAACAAACAAGATCAAGGCAAAGGAAATGGTAATTGTCTCTCTGGAGATGAGCTGCAGATAAGAGCATTGTTGAATCTAAATGCAGAAAATTTTCACAGGTTGTGTCCAGCATTACAAAAAAGAAATGTTTAGTTCTTTAGCTTACTATTTGACAAAATGCATATTGTCAATTGATTTTAAAATTTACACTTGAGAATTAGAAACCTGTTAGTTCAATGTTGTGTAGTTTTTCTGGGAGAATATCTTATTGTTTGTCTCAGAATTTCAGAAAACTTTTTTTCAAACAAATGCCTTATGCTTCATTTCATGTCTGTTGTAAATAAACAACAGAATCTAGAGTGAAAGACCTGGGGTTCTAGAAACAATAAAAATCTAATTTTATGGATATGCTATGTGGTTTAAATTTTAAGTAATTTTCTTGACTGTAGTAGATATAAACACATAGACAATAATGTAAACCATCTGTAGGTTTTCTTGAAGAGTTTTTAAATAATTAAGTATTTCTTGTCCAATTCTATATAAAAGACACCATTCATGCTTCAATTAGGTACAAATATACAGAGTGTAATTTTCTACTTAAAAACATACTGACCATATTTCTCATGAAATATATTCGCGCCCAAGAGTTAATTTTTTCTTATAATATGGTTTTCAGATACTTCTGATGTTTAAAGAACACTTTGAGTTTTGAGAGATTGGGACGTTATGTAGTGTTCATGGCGGAAATCAGCCCTCTGACTCTGTCAGTTTTGTTACAAGCTTTGAAAGTCCTCCTTAAATCAGAGACAAAGCAATGCACAGTAACTTGTTCTGCCTGAAGATCTCAGCACCCCTTGTGGTACACTATTCCCCTGATGTAAAGTATGCTTTAAGCTTTGTTTGTTTTCAATAAAATACGTTCTTTCTCTGAAGGTTGAGAGAGTTCATTTTTATCCCATTAAATAGCTTTTTTGAAAAAACAGATGTGGTCTTCCCGTGATCTTCATGGCAGGACCACTGTGGATGTTGCATGGCACCAGGACGTTCTGTCTAGGCTTGGGCTCTAGTGGCGTTTCTGCACTGTAGGAGCCCGTCCCTAGTAAGCGGTGCCCTGTGGAACAACTTTTCATAAAGTCATGAAATTCTGAACTGGCCCATTGGCAGAAGCCTCTGATTCTTAGTCAGAAGAGTGTTTTTGAGAAATGCATTTCCATAGGCTATGAACTGTAACCCTAAACATAGTTTGGGAATTTTCATATTTATTATTTCTGGTCAATGACTAACTGTTCTTTTTAAAGTAAATAAATAAAAAAAGATTGGGGAAGTGAGATCAAGAAAAGCAAATAGTTAAAACCACATCAACTTGAAAAGGGAGAAAAAAATCCTTGTGCTCATAATTGCAAGGTGCTTTCCAGATTAAAGGCCTTTGCCCGCTGACTGCATGTAATTTCAAGACTAATTCTGATTTTATCCATTGGATAAAAATGAATTAGCTAAAATCTGGGCTGTGGAGTGCTTTTAATTCTTAAGGTAGATCTCTGGGTCCATTTTCAAGGACTTAAATATAAATTACTTTAAAAAGTCTTTAAGGAATTTGGATTTAGGGGACTTGAAGTTGTCAAGTACAGTAACTAAAAAAGAGTGGTTAAATATAGGTCATGGTTTGTCTTTGTTCAATTCCTGAGATTGCTTTTTAAGATTTTTAAATGGAATTAAAGATCCAATATTTGAAGTTGCTAAAAAAAAATGCCCTGAACACATTAAGAGGCAAAAAGTGATGCATTAAATTTGCTTTTAAAGGCAGTCTGACTTGCTAGAGAGATGACATTTTTGAAGCAGTGGTGAAATATCTGCCTCATCCCCTCTTTCTGAAGTGTTCAAAAACTGTACTCTTATTTGAGCTGTAGTACTTGGTTGCTGTGGTTTTTGATGGAGCACTTAATTACTTACTCCTGCCTGCTGCAGTGGTAACCATTAACATGCCAAGAAGGGCGTATGCTGGCCTGCCTTCTGAATCGGTTGCCTCTTTTCTCTTTAAGCTGATGAGCGCTATTCAGAAGGGAAGGGTGTCTGGAAGCCGGCTTGCTATCCTAATGAAAACGGCGGAGGAGAACCTGGACAGAAGAGTTCCGATTCCCGTGGACCGTAGTTGTGGAGGATTGTGAGTGTGAGCGGTAAATCCACAGCCAGCAAACATAGGAACAAACCAACCACAGTGTAACTACCAGAGATGACTTACACCACTCTAAAACAGTGGATACGGATAGCTGCCTTTTTAAACACTGGACAACATTCCGAAACTGTAGGACGTTGGTGTATTTGCCAACTTTATTTACCAATGCTTTATTTGTATTTGCCACTCAACCTAGCTTCTAAAAAGTATATTTTATCTTTTTTCTCATTTTCAATGCACACCGATTTAATGTTTTACATCCCTTTGGTAACCTGTTGGACTTGACACATTTATTCTAAATCAGTTGTAGAGGCAGAATATTTTGGCAGAACTTGTAAAAATAAGCTGGAAAATTAAGTTTGTAGATAGCATTTGTTCTTAAAAAGAGTGACCTATTGAAGAGATAGTGTTCCTCAAGATTTCTCAGCCCCTTTTTGTCCTCAGCTTGTCTGCCTTCCTCATCCAAACAGTACTACAAGAGCATGACTGGCAAAATTGGAGAGGGAAGAAGTTTAGATCTGGTTTCAGGAGCAAGTCTCAAAGAGAAACTCTGAGAGCTTGCAGAATCGCAGGTATGAGATAAGGATAGCGTTGACATTTGCTGTGAGTTACAGTGATAGTTCCATTTTTTTCCCCAGTCACTGCTGTTTTTCTTTGACTATTACAGTTGCCAGGAGGATCCGTGTTTTTTCTTACTTGAAAATCAGCATTTAAGTGGCAAGTTGGATGTAATGGGATGAAGCCAAATTTATGCGATTTTAAGTAGTAATACATTTAAGGGTTAAATATGTATTTATGTAAACGTATATGATGATATAATTTTCCATCCCTGAATCCTACATTTTGGAGCATGTGGTATTGTCAAATTTGGCCTATCATTTGGAGACAGAGAAGGGTATTTGCAAATAAAAATGGTAAAAATAGTAAAAGAAGATGAAATAAAGTAACTATAGTGATAAGTAAAATAAGGCAGAACACTTCAATATCCAAGGTCATTTTGGTTGCCTAAAGCATTTCCCCTTCTGTTTTCAGTAAAAAAATTTTTAATCAACCAAAAGTGAAAATTAAAAAAAAAATAAAAACACATGCATATATCCATATAAAACAAAACAAAAGTCAGTGTGCATTGAATTTAACAAGTATTGCATTGAATTTAAAATGCCAGTTTGGGATGCTTTTGCTATATTTTGGTGGCATTTTAACTAGTCACTTTAACATTTATTAATTGTGCTTCCTCTTATAAAGTTAAGTACCTACTTTTTTGTGTAAATCAGGTTCTGTATGTGTTAGGAAATGTAACACTTAATTTCACAGCAAGTTTTTGTTGTGCAGATTTGAGGCTTTAGTTTTTTAAACTGGACGAAAAAGAATTTTGTACTGTTGTTTCTGTTTATGTCAACATTGCAGAACATCTCTTTGCCTCATGTTATAATATAAACAGGGAAGGTTCACTCCCTTGCACCCCCACCTACCACCTCTGAAACAAACATGAAACTGCGTGGACATAAGATAGCATCTTAACTCATTTTATTAAAATGAAATTTAGATTCTTCCTACATCCTAAAGTAAAACCTACAGCAGAGCAAATGATGGTCTCCCAGGTGTCACTGTGAACTTTTTCTTTCGAAATGTGAATTTTTTTACACTGACTTTCTTTTTTAAACAAATGAAGCACATGGCTTTGCAATTTTAGTGTTTTCCTATCGAGACCATAAATTTGACTGTTTAGAACCCAGTGACACTAAATAGATAAAGGAGCTATCCTTTCAAACTTCCAAATGATATGATATTGTGCATTTATGCTCTCTCTCTCTCTCTTTTGTCTTTTCTAGTTAGATCAAGATAATGATGGCTTGTATCCTCCTCGATTCCGATACAGTAGGGACCGGGCTTAAAACATGAGTGGCTTGGGCATATCTGTGTTTGTAGAACAGGCTTTGTTTGTGCACGCTTTGCTATGAATGAAGTTCCTTTAAGGACAAAGAAAAGTGCACTTTTCTTCTTTCAGGCATATCTGCTTTTGCTTAAAATCTGCTCATTCTAAAACATACGCTCCTTCACCAATCCCAGAGACTCGTTCTGGAACTGAACTGGTACCAAGCCATTTCTGTGAATAAAGTACCCCAGCATTTTTGTTTAAATTCTTCCTTAAACCTTTACAGCTTCTTTACCTGATTTAAGAAAAGAGGAAAAGAACTAGGGGATAAGCCCTTTAAAAACCCATTCTTAGGCACAAAAGAATTTTTTTCTTTTCATATAAACATCACATTAGTGGGTTCTGTTGGGGTACTGGTGGGTTTGCAGGGATTTATTTCAAGAGCCTTTACGGGGATTCGGGTGAAGGAACCCCCATCTGTGCTGGAGAGTTGGCTACTCTTTTAAATAGCCCCCACCACAGTCACGATAGTGAGTGTTGGATTACTTGTTAAAGTCAAGGTTGCCTGCCTCATTTTCATCATGCTGTTTGCAAAATTCTTGCTTTCAATTAATTTATACTGTGTGTAACTTTAGGGTTTCTATTATGAAATGCATGCTCCCCATTCTGCCTTAGTTTCTGACCTTGTTTGCTCTGGGTCAAAATATGTGCAACAAAAAGTGCATTATGACTTTTTACCAGATATACTGTGAGAGTCATCATCGGTTTATTTCCCTTCTCTATGTACTTGTAAAGATTTGGGGCATATGAATGTAACTGTACTGAATTCAGTGATGCTATAGTTTGCACTGTTTTGCATTGTGTCAACCATTTTCAGGAAGTGAAAAAGCCCTACTGTGTTTTTAAAGAATATCAGGTATAAGCCCAATACTAAGAGGGTTATACACACTGCATGTTTTCTTATGTGGCACTTTTATGTATTATGTTGGGTTATTGTTCTAGATTGGACTGTTAAATACTGTGTTTGAGGCTGGCTTGTCATTTTTATAACTGTCTTGGTGTTTTATCGCCATTATTTATTACTTTTGATATACAGAATGAGCTGCATGCATTTATAGAGCAATAAGAGGATGTATTTAATGTGCCTTGTTTTTAACTGAACAAGAACTGAAAGCATGAATCAATAAAACTGATTAAAATAGTCCATTTGCTGGCATTTTGGTGTTACTTGCATTCAGACAAATAACTTTGATTACTTTGAAGTTTTTTAAAAAGTTAGAAAATATTTTCTCAAACTGCATTTTTAATGACACAAGTTAATTCTTTTAGCTTGGGATTTTGTAATTTTATTTCAAAAGTGAAATATCTACTTAGATAGATGTAATTTTATGAGACCTCCAGAATTATTTGTATTAATTTGTTGCTGCAGCCTTTAGGGCATGACTTGTGTATTTCTGCAATCCTATTCTAAAATTACATTCATCCTATTACAACTCAGTTGAATTCTGTTTTTCCTCCCCCCCCTTTTTTTTCTGTCAACCAGAGCATTTCAGCCTAAGCGTTTCCAGACACACTGATGAATTTTATCATAAGTAAAATCAATAGAAATGAATGGGAAAGATTACATAATCCATTTTGATCATCTTACATGTCAAGTTAGTGCAGGGTTGCCAAGTGTTGATAAATGCTCTGACAGAAAAAAATGCTATATATTTTCATTGTCAGTAAATCAGTAAGGCTGTTATCAGTTTTAACACAAATTTTATAATGCCCGTGATATTTTATAGGTTTTAATTTACATGTGTATATGGAGTACATTCTCCATTTGTGGTGTAGATGTGTGCTCAAAAGCGTGCGTGAGCTTCGGAAGGTTCTTTGAAATTGTATAGAATACCCAAAAGCCATAGCTCCCAGACAGACTTGGAACAATGAACTGTTTGTTCAGTGCCTGGAAAAAAAAATACATGGCAGTTCAAGACATTTTTCATGGATTTTGATTATCAAATTTGATAGCACTTTAAAATTTGTTAACATAAAATTTGTCAAAATATCACTCCTTCTTTTCGAAATGTATAAAATTTATGCTCATCAAAAAAAAAGGTAACCATGTTACTAGCATCAATATTTTGCAGTCTTTGTCAACATTGCATTATCACTGCTGTCAGATTTCACCTGATGATAGTTGACGTATGGAGGAAGAAAACAACACAAGTTTTAAATTGATCTGGCACCCTCATAATGAGAGAATTTTTGTATAGGAGGCAGAAATGATGAGTCTTTTGTGCCTGTACTTTGTATTTTAGGTCTCTAATTAGCTACCTAATTTATGAAATACAAGCACAGAGCATGATATATATATATATATATATATATATATATATATATGTCATATATATATATATGCCTTGCTGATGTCCCAGATAGCCTTGCGGGTCTGTGCATAGAAGTTGTAGAGCCACTGGAAGAACAAAAGATGTCTTTACATTTTGTTAAATACCTTATCCTTAAAATGAGATATATGTGACCTCAGTAAAAAGCTGCTTTAGCAACATTATCAGGACCATGTTTGTTCCCCTTATTTGGCATTGAATTGTATTGCTTAGCAGACCCTACCATGGGTTCTCTGTTAACTGATTCACACTGCAGTTACTTGAATCTAGAGAGGTGAAGGTATGTGTCCTGTGGTCGTAGGTAATAGATCCTGTTTCAGTGAAAGGGATAGGAGTGAGTTTCATAGTACCCACTTTGGATATTATAGCATGGCATGTGGTACAGCTGGTTCCACCAGCTTCTGAGCCAATCAAATCTGCTGTTTTGTACCTTAATCAGAGCATCCTTGCCTTTCTAGGTACAGTGGCTCCTTAGAGCCCAGGTACACTTCTTTTCCTAAATTTGCTATTAGCTTGCCTTCACTGCATGAAGGACTTGGCAGGTGCAGGATACATGTATGTATATTTTCTTTTGGTCCTAGTACCTAGAAAATAATTGTTCTGGTTAAGGAGAATTTTGAATTGGAGGCTGATTTTTTTCTTTTTTTGTCACAAGATTTCTTTATTTGTTTTAACCATACACTGTAAAACGGCCTAATTTTATATTATTATTACTAATCTTAAATACAACTTGGGTGTATCTGATTTTGCTTTAAATTGTTTGCCTCAGTGATATAAATAATGAATTCAGTCATCATACCACTGTTCTTTAACCTGACTTTTGTGCCATCTTTTAAGCTAGTGGTTCCTTATCTACAATACCTTTCCTCCCAAAGTTTAAATAGTCGTAGTTACTTCTTCATTTTTTTTATTTGTTCCTTGTTAGATTTTTCTCACCACTGCTTAAATATAATTTTTTTTATTTTTTTATCCCCATCATTAATTGATTTACAATTCATTTTTATGCATACGGAGTTTTTCCTTTCCAAGTTAAGAAGCTGTAAATCTTAGATCCATTGAGATGACAGCAAGAAATATTTCATTTTATCTCATGAATCATTTGCCATCCTTATTGCAGAAAAATGGCAAAATTATGGTGTACCATGTTTTCATAAATTACTCTGCCTCCCCCCAGTTCATTTCATTATCTGTTTGGAAAGACTGTAAGAGTCAGAATCCAGACACTTGTGGTAAACAATCCTGATTTTACAGCAGGCTAATCAAAATTTCATAACATTACAAATTAATTCCTCTGTTACTGTGAAGAATTTAATTCATCTACAAGATATTTCATCTATTTTGTAAGGCAAAAATAGTTTGATATTAACATACATCCAGTGACTTACTAGTATAACAAAAGGAGAAAGAGTGCCAAATTTCTTAAATAATGTATATAATTTTCATTGAGTTTCATATGTCAGAGTAGTCATTTATGTTCTGAAAGGTGTGTTCTTGGCACTGTGTGTTTGAACACTATTAAAAAATCATGGCTTCTTCCAAAAAGGACAAAGCATAGGTTTGCCTTTCACATATGACCTAGAATGAAATAATTTATACAGAGATCACCCCTTCCCACCCCCCTCCAATCTCCATTAGGAATATTCTTAAAAGTAAAAAAGCTGAATAGTTTTAAATTAATTTTTCTAAAGTTCAGTGAAAGATATCAGTTACTGTAACATTATCATGTTACTAAATAGACAGATTTGGCTGTTGCCCTTAATCTCTATTTTATTGTCAGATCTTTGAAGAAACCATAGTCAGTTGAAAAAGTCAAGTTTATCCTGATAAATATATTTGTCAGAGTGAACTGCTAAACTGTTTCAAAATGGCCCATTTTTTAAATGGAGCTTATCCAGCTTGATCCATGCTTTAAGCAGCACTGAACCATTAAATAAAAACCTGGGACAAAATGCCTTTGAAAAGGGTTAATTAGCTTTAATATTGATTTATTCCATATAGGACGCTAATAGACTAGAACATTTATTTCTGTTTTGGATCATTAAAAACTGGCTTTAGTTCTTAAACAATTTGTTTCTAATAAATAAAAATTAGACCAATTAGAGTAGTTTAGCAAACCTACCACACATGATACACTTTTTATGAAAATAAAAACCTGATCATTGTTTCACAATCCATTGCAATTCCATCACAAACAGCGTCTGCAAAATACAAGTACTCATGAAATGATGAAGTTCAACACAGGAGCATTTCTACTTTAACCCTAAAAATAAGAGTGAGGTTTGGAAAGAGCAAATAACGGACAGAAAACTCCCTAAGCTAAATTGGCATATGTGTTACTGGTGTCCTTTTCCTCTCACAGTAGGATTTGCTGCCATCTTCTCCAGCACTTAGCTTTTCTCCATGCGTTGGCTTTAAACTTGGGAACTATTACTGCCGTGCTGAAGTTCACCTCTGCAAAGGTGCTTGTCTAGCGGCGGGGGATGCCGCGCTTGCTGTGCTTAGTTTTTGTTCTTATGCTGCCCTCTAATGGATACCAAATTATTTCATTAGACTCAGAACAAAAGTAAATTTTCAGCTTCTCAGGGCTCCTGCACTGGCCCATCACTCTTGGAAATTGTGATCTGACCATTTTTTTTCTCTTTGCACACGTGTTGGTGTAATTGTGTGGAGTCACTGTGGCCAAAGTTGCATTCTTGCTCTGGGCAGTGGCGGGACTGCAATGCTTATTTGTGCTCTTATCGAACTTTCCTTTTTTTTTTTTTTTTTTTTTCCCTACCAGCCATTGGAAAGAATTGATGTTCTGGGGGACTTAAAAAAATGAGGAATAAAAACAGTGTAAGTGCTGTATTAAGATGATATGCTGTATGTTTTATCAGCCACTGGCACCTAGTTCAAAAGACAAAAAAATTAGCGGCAGTGCATTGGGAATAGGTCCGTGCATGAGGTGGATATCAAATCCATACATGAAGAATATCAGTGCTTTTCACATGCTGCTTTCTGACACCCATTGCTAGAGCTGAAAACTATCTCTATTGTCCAGTTTGATTGCTTGAATCAAACTGATTTACAGCAAATCCATCTGAGCTTTGATAAATCTATTACAGTTTCATTTCACTGATTTCATTAACGTGAATAAAACCAGCCATGCTTTCTGCATAACTGCCTTTTAATGGCTTGGCCCTGTCACCTGCCTGAATATTAATCCCCCTGACTTATTGCTCCACAGAGGGAATGAGTAATGGGTATTTGAATGTGATCAGCACAGTACAATGCAATTAAGGAAGCAGTACTGTTCTATGCCTTTAATCCTGAACTAATTTGAATTGCAGTTTGATAGCACAGTGAATCCTGCATAATTATGTAGGGTGCATATTAAACTCTGTGACAAACCGGAGAAGCTTTTAACCATCACAGCTATGGTAGACAAGTGAAGGCTAGAGTCAGAGAGCCCACTATTGGACTGAGAGCTCAATTAATAGAAAACCTTCTGCAGGAAAAGCTTGGGCGTGTGATGTATCTCGGAATAAAAATACAAAGTGTTGACTTGTTTCAAATCGACTTTCATTCTCAAGCATTTGGGCTTTCATAGCTTCCCTTGAGTTTGCAAGGTAGGAAGGGAAAAGCTGTTCCTTAACACAACTTTGTATTCTCTCAGTGCCTTCAGCAGTTAGAATAACAGCAGCTGTAATAATTCACAGCTTCTTAGCTTCTGGGCTACCCTGTTTGGTTCTCTACCGTTCTGCAAATGGTGCACTGAGACAAGTGAGGACTAAAACACAGAACTGGTCAGCCAGTGGGGGAATCAAGGAAAGCACGTGCACACATGCTTAGACACGTGCATGCCCAATGTAATTGTTTAGAATGTTCCCACTTAAAGTATCATTTTATCAGAAGTCAAGTTTTCCTGAAGGTTATCTATTACATGATGGTAGATTATTTACTGTTGCAATACAGGTGCTTTATTACACTTTATGAATCCCAAGGATAATAAAACAACTATTTTTTATATTTTGGGTCTTTTGTGACCATATTCACAATTGATTTGTATGATTGCTTAGGGGTATTTTCTTCTTTTTTTTTGTTTAATCCAAGATGGATTGACTCCTGTGTGCTTCAGACAGGAAGGGTCAGAAATAGAGGCAGTATCACCCCAACACTATAGCCATCCTTGCTACTATTAGTTTCACACCTGAATAGGAATCGGAAAATGAGGTGTATTAACTTATGTCCCAGGCTGGTCCTGCAGTGGAAGATGACCATAAAAGGTCAGAAATGACCAATTTTCTGCTGTAAGGGCATTTAAGGTAAACAATCAATATCATACTTTTAATGCACATTATTTTCCAAATAAAAATGACATTTTGAGTCTATTTAACTTTTTATATAGCACTCAAGTGTGGCTTTGACATAGTAGTCTTGATTCTTAAGTACTTTGTGAATGAAATAGAAAATGCTAAGTATGGAGATGGCTTTTATCTAAATAGTTGGAAACAGGACAAGGTATATTCAGAGGAAACGTGTACCAGAACTCCCCCCAAGTATTTTTTTTTACATAATCCAACCAATTTTTAAATTTAGGAATTTATTTTTATGTCACCTACTGACTTACTAACAGACTAGGTGATGGTAGATAAACTTACTGAAGTTTTTGGAAATTTGGATGCATGGCAATATTGTATATCTGAGGAAAATATCTAACACTATATGTTTAATTTAAAAAGGTATTTTTGGCTATCCGATTGGGAATGCAGTTTTAATCCAATAAATTTTTATTCAAAATACACTAAGTGCAAAATGCATCAACCAAAATGGAGTGGGGGAGGGAATGTCTTCCCTCAGGGTGTACAATAATATTAGCAGGATTACAGGCCTTTAATTTTTTCAATCTAATTGAATCTGATAGAATTACTGTGGGTTCTTAAGAGTCACCATATCCTGCTGGGCTACTCTAATCTAAATATTGCTAGTTAACCTTGTTTTTCAAAAATACACTGGAAAAGCTAACTGGAGCCTCTTTCCATAATCAGTTTACATTATGTTGCACACTAACTGTTGATTACATTTTCCAGAGATAGGTTATTTCCCTTATCCTGAAATATGTTTCATAGTAGTACTAGAATCTGGATTAAATAAAATAACTTTGTTGCTGAATCTCCAAAATATTATCATAAGTGAAAATAAATTAGAGTGTAAAGAAACTGGGGGAAAAAGTACCATATAATTAATACTTGAATGCTTTCTGGTAAATTGCTTTTTAATCAATCAAAGCCGGTCACTGAATATATATCACTTCAGAAAAATAAGATATTTGAAAGGCTGTGCATAATGCAGCATACGTTCTCTTGTGAACTCCTGTAAACCGATAAAAAATACAAATTCTGTTTGTCGGTGCTTTTAAGAGATTGGTATTCAGTTTACAAAAATCTCAATAGGTTACTTTTTCATGTAAAAATATTTCTCTAATTTTGATTTATTTTACAAGAATTTCTGAGCTGCTCATTTATGTTAAAAACCTAATAATAACATTCAGAACCTGTTATTGCTGTTGGGCATATAAATACTGTCATAGCAAATCTTTGTTCACTGATCTATTTCAAGTTTTTTGTAAGATGTTAATTATGGCTTCTCTTTGGTGGCATGACAAGTACTTCTTATTAATCTAAGGCCTACAATAACAATAATAAAAATAGCTCCTGCTTTACTCTTACCTCTGGTTTGCCCACCCCCATTGTTGTTGTTGTTGTTGTTGTTGTTGAATCGTAAAACAATTCCTAGGCAGCAAGAGTAGTATGTTGCTTGGGCTAAGGCAGGGCTGTTAGCTAAATTAAGCCATTGTGACTCAAAATCCTCCTTTAATAAGGTTCATGCTGTCTACAACTTCATCATTTTCTGCTGAATGATAATTACTTTATTCAATCATGTTCAAGGTTTTAGTGAAAGCTAGCATTGATTGATTAACTTCAATTACCATGCTTACATTTGCATAGATAAAAACTGCTTTTCAATTTGTGAGTGGCACGCCAGTGGAAACCCTGCGCTGATATTTGCATTTCAATGTGAACAATGAAGAATAAAGGTGGAAGAGAGGTCTGATCAGTGCTAAGCCCTTTCTGCTTCAGTGCTTACGCATTTTTCCATAAACACTCTTGTTATGATGTTAGTTTGTTCAAACCACTCCGAGGTAACTGATGAAGGCTCCTGTGTACAAGCTTTCCTGACAATTGAACAGTGTGGATTAGGAGGAGAGGACTCCCCCAGTAGCTTGCGAGCTGGCCACCAAGTTAAAGAAGAAAGAAATCTCCTCCTGCAGCTTGTCACAGCAGCTCCCAAGTGTCCGCAGTGCTTGCAGGATCAGCCCCCTCTGCCTCGGATTGGCCCAAACCTGCTCTCACTTTACAATGGCCAGTGCTCCATTTTCTTGAGCAGTCTGTCAGCCTGAGACCAAATGTTGAGCTCTCATTGGTTTGATTTTCTGTTCAGAGCCAACGGGGGCAGGGAGGAGGGGGTCTTCTGAAGTGTAGTGAGTAAGTCCTTTTCTTTCTTACCCAACAGGACCCACAACACATACTTAACACTGGATCCCTCCGCCATGATCATCTTGTGTAGGTTGGGTGACCTTATTTTTAGTATGTCTGTAAAACAAGGCCCCGGCCTGTTTTCTTTACCTGTCAGTGGTTCAGAAATAGAGATTTGATGTAGGCTTCTTTGCCTTTTCGATAAACCACAATTACTCAGGGCCATATTATTTTAAAATCAACTTTGGGAAGTTCAGTCTTTATAAAATCACAAAACCAGAAGACTGTTTGTCAAATCAATATGAGTATCTCTTTTTCTTCTTCCAGATAGGCCATTTAATAGAACACTTTGTCATTAAATAAAATTCAATGACTTTTTTGGTATTAATATTTTAATTCTAAATAGCTTTGACAGTGTCACTCAGTAAAACTTTCTGATTGTGATATCTTTGTAAACTAAAACTCCTAAAACTTTCAGGGCTTTACAAGTTGAATACTAGATAGAGTTGCCTAACAAAAATATAAATAAACAAACAAGCAAATTCGGTCTTTAAATCTTTAGGAAAAGTAAGCATTGCCACTGAAATTACACCATTAGATCCAACTGCAGAAGTTACATGGACATCCCGACTTCAAAAGTGCAGAGGGAATTACTTATGCAATTGAAAATCTATATACTAATGCACATATTGTTCCTATCATGAAGATTAAAATCATTTGAAGGAAAAAAATCGCATATAATTTTACAAAGTTTTCTCTTTTCCAACTAAAAATGCACTGAGGGCTGCATATGATTTTTAAATATTTATTTATTTATTTGAGAGAGAAAGAGAGTGAAGGATAAACAGACATCTTCCATCTGCTGACTACTCCCCAAATGCCCACAACTGTTTGACCTGGGCTGGCCAAAGTCAGAAGCTAGAACATGATCCAGATCTCCTCCATGACTGGCAGAAGCTCAGCTACTTCAGCCATCACTGCTACCTCCCTGGGTCTGTATTAACAGGAAGTTGGAGTCAGGAGCCAGAACTGTATATCAAACCCAGGTACTCTGATATGGAATATGGCTGTCTCAACTGGTGTGATATTATAGCTGCTAGGCTAAGCATGACCCAGGCAATTTTTAAAGAAATTTAAAGATATAATTAAATGTAATCTTTTATCCAAATATTTTTTTTTAAAGATTGATTGATTAATTTGAAACACAGAGTTAGTGGGGGGAGACATGGAGCAGGGATGGAGAAAGAGAGAGAGAGAGAGAGATTCCATCAACTGGTTCACTCTTCAAATGGCAACAACAACTGGGGCTGGGCCAGGCCAAAGCTAGGAGCCTAGAACTCCATCTGGGTCTCCTACATAGATGGCAAGGTCCCACGCACTTGGGCCATCTTATGCTGCTTTCCCAGGCATATTAGCAGGGAGCTGGATCAGAAGTAGAGCAACCAAGATGAGAACCAGCACCCATGTGGAGTTCAGGCTGTCACAAGTGGCAGCTTAACCAGCTGCACCACAATGCCAACCCCCCCAAATCTTACTTATAGCTTTTTGTGTTGCCCTTTAATTACTTTAGCATATGCATTATAGTGCCATACCAGTCACCTACCCCATACTTAAATTTTTGAGTCCTCCTAGGGGTTGCATGCTTCAAGATTGGTCCTGTTCACTGTAGAGGGGGCCATGGTCCCAACATAAAGTTTAGCACTAGTTAGATGGGCTGCTGTGCCTTCCTGAGGGCAGAACCCCCAGAATCACTGCCTTTAAACTTGATGGCTTATATCAAAGGGAAGCCAGGCTCCTAAGATGATAACTTCTGCCACATACGTAAATAGTGCCTGTTAACCCTGGAATGGATGATTGGATATGCCTAAGTAAATGGTAAAGTCAAATTGGTGATTTCACAATTGCTTCATCAATTAATAATAAATTCTTGCAATATAACTTCTTCATTAAATGAGTTCCATAGAATGCAAAGGGAACAAAGGAGAGATCCAGAACTTTTGTTTAGACACTTGTAACAAGCAGAAGGTTTTGTATTTTAACTGAAGTTGCTCTGTCCTCTTTCTTGGGAAATGAGGGTAGAGATGGGGACACAGGAATAAAACTAGTAAGTTTTGCAAAGGAAAATGAAGTTACATCTTAAGAAGACAATTTGAAGAAAAATCCAAGATTCTTAAATATAATGGCAAAGATGTTCCATCAATTTAAACAGTTTGGCCTGAAATATTATCCTCCAAAATGTATGGAACTCTCTTTGTAGTCAATTTTATAACTGGCATGTGAAAGAATCTTATTTTGAAAAGTTAATTTTAGTTGGGTTGAGTAATTAAATATAAAAAAAAGAAGCAGCCTTGGAAGTTAGTGAATTGTATTGTCAAGTCAGTACATGAAACATACAGGCATAATAGAAGGCAAAAAGACCATTCCTATAAGACTTCAAATAGGGAAAATGAATAAATATTTTGTAAAAGCTTAGTCTTCATCTTAGCTGGGAGTGAACATATCACAAATAGAGTTATAAAATATCTGTGGCTTAAAGAAACATGAATTTTGTGTTGTGAAAATAGATTTGAGGAAATAGTGCTAAAGACAGTGAGTAAATAATCAATAACTGACTATGATATTTCATACTAAAGACAGTATTCAGTAATTTACTGCCACCTGGAATTAACTAGCTGCCATTTGCATTACATTGGTGATCCTTTAACATTTAAAATTTGGAAAGCATGTAATTTTAATTTAGAGGCAGAGAGGAGAGAGAGTGAGAGCGAGAGCACTCTCATCTGCTGCCTCATTCTTTAAATGCCCACGAGAGCCAGGACCGGGCTGAGGCCATGGCCAGGATCTGGGAACTCAAGGTAGGTCTCCCAGGTGAATGGCAGGATCCCAGTTACGTGAACCATCACTGCTGCCTCTCAGCCTGTGCATTATCAGGAAGCTGGAGTCAGAAGCAGAACCAGGACTTGAACCCAGACATTCAGATGTGATGGGACATCCCAAACAGCTTTTCAAGAGCTTGGCCAAACCCCGGCCCCAGCGTGTGATTTTTAATTGTTGCCAGAACACACCCAAGATGAGCACATCCTTCCACTTGGTTTGGCTGTGTCGTGTCCTTCATTTCCCTCTCTGTGTTCTGTACTCAGTGCTTTCAGGGCTCAGAATCTTTTCTCGTGAGGGACCCCAGGACCATCTGAAATTACCCAGAGACATGAATCATAGTGTGCTTGTACACCTGCTGCCCACTGACTGAATTCTGACAGCTGTTTCTGGAACTTTGGGGTGGGATTCACTAGGCTCTTTCTCAATCTGCTGTTCTCTCCCATTGCTGAGGTCCTTGTTTTCTTCCTTTTCTATCCATCACCTTCTTCTCCTTTGTTTCTATTCTCTGCTGGCACCCTTCCCTTCAGAAAGTTTTTCTGGATGGCCTTATATAAGAACAACCAGCAATATTGTCGCAAGTGTTGTTTCTTTCTAAGAGGGGCCTTAGGATTCATGGAAAGGGGCCAGCATTGTGGCATCGTGGGTAAAGCCATAGCCTGTGGTGCCAGCATCCCATATGGCACCTGTTCAAGACCTGGTTGCTCCACTTCCAGGAGGAGGAAGAGAAGAAAAATGAGAAAAACTGAGAAAGAAGACCCATTTGTCACACATTCAGACAGCACAAGATGCAACACCTCCAGCCTCAGCCCAGATGTTCGTGGAAGAGTCCCTCCAGGAGAAACAGACGACCCCTGTAGCATGATTGAGTTTCTCTGATCACTGAGTTTGCCATGAAGAAGCTAGAATAAACAGCACACTTGTTTCCATTATGGATGTCAAGGCCAATAAGCACCAGATCAAGCAGACTGTGAAGAAACTCTATGACATTGATACAGCTGAGGCCAATGCCCTACTCAGGCCTGCTAGAGAGAAGAAGGCATAGTTGAATATTTTCATCTGGCACCTGACTGCAATGCTTTGTTGGCAACATCCAAACTGAGTCCAGTTGACTAATTCTACATATATATGCTTTTTCACCATTTAGAGAATCATATCTGGGTGTTAGATAACTTGGCAATGGATGTGAACCTATAAACATTAAGCATATAGGTGAATTAAGTAGTCTCTGGAGCTGGAGATCATGCCAGAAATGTCCCTGAACTGAAAGTTTAGGAAATGGAATAAAGATTTGTGACATCTACGTTTACTGACAATTCATAAAAGAAACAACAGAGAAGTGACACACCGTAGATGAAACTTGAGGAATGCATGATAAACTTTTTCTTGGTCTTCCTGGTTGTCCAAATAAAAGGAATGTTGTCAGGGCAGGTGGTTGACCCATTGGTTAAGTCACTGCTTGGGTGGCTTGCAACCCATGTTGCAGTGCCTGGTTTGAGTTCTGGCTATTCATCTTCTGATGCAGCTTCCTGCTAATGCACACCTTAGGAGGCAATAGATGATGACCTGAATGCTTGGGTTGCTGCCATACATGTGGAGACCCAGACTGAGTTCCGTGCTTCTGGCCTTGGCCTCACTGTTTCAGACATTTGGGGATTAAACCAACAGATGGAAGATTTTTTTTCTCTCACCCTTTCAAATAAAATGAATATGAACACATACAGATTTTAAAAACATAAAAACAAAGTCATCACTTAAAGGCAATTCAGTAGAGATTCAAGTAGTCATCTGTTTCAATCAGGGCTTCAGGGAAACAATTTGTTGTTATCTCTGCGTCCTGCACCTCAACCCCATTCCTTGATTTGTCCTTTTCCAAGCCAAGAAAGATCAGTTGGATATTCAAAGTAATCGTTCAGAGGTAAGCAAGTGTGATTAAAATCAGCAGGAGAGTAAAGTCTTGCTTCCTCCACATGTAAGAGCATCTAGGCATTAAATGGAAAAACTTGGAGTTAGGAAATCTGATTTTTGTTTTCTATTTGGTACCACGCCCCTGTGCCCTCCACTGTTGCAGCGTCACTATCCAGAAAATCAAGAAAAAGGGTAAAAGTTGAAATTGGAGTTATCTGGTTGTTTTCGACAACTCTGGCCATCTAGTAGAAAAATCCCTGCTTTCTTCATCTATAGCATGGAAAGGTCATTTTCTGGTTTTCGTCACCTGCTTCTCAGTGCCACTGTTTAGGATTCATTGGTACTTTAAGGCAATTTCCCCCTCGTAGTCTAGTAATTCTGCTATAGAGGAAGCATACTTTTTTGTTCATTTACCCAACACTGAAATAATTATTTTCCTCTTACCCTTGGAAAAATATAAGCTTTTAATAAAGAAATCCAAAAACCACAGGATAGTCAAATGAAGGAATTTTCATGGCAGTGCCAGAAAAAAAATTGCTCCTTCTGTCCATATACCAGATCATTTTTTAAAAATGACATTCAACTGACAATCACATGGCACTGCCTTTGCTGGAGTTGCTATGCACGATGGCGCTAAACTCTGTATTATAATATATGGTGCAGATGGCACCTACAGTGCATTTATGTAGAGATTTTGTCCACCCCTCCAAAAAGATATATTTACTTATAATGACTTAAAACAGATGGATAGACAAATCTGTCTTCGATATTTAATACTAATATATTAATGTGCAAATGACTTATAACAATAGGTTTGTTTTCTAGCGTCCAATGCAATGGTTACCATAAGAACACAAATTATGTGTACATTTTAATGCATCTATGCTTCATAATTATGCATGGTTGTGTGCTGTTATAATTGACATAAAATATAAAACAGGTCAAAGAGCAGCTATTAAAACTATTTTTCATTTTGCTTCTTGACAGCCAGCAACATTGGTGCTTGGTACATTTAATAGGGCCATACATGGAATGTGCAGATAGTTACAGAATTGCAGCCACATTAAAGGGCTTCAGAATTTGTAACCTAATTATTTCAAACATTTTTTAAGGCTGATGATTTATTTGAAGTTTCCTATTTTGAGATCAAATAAAGGAAGTTCTCTTGGGAAATGAATGAAAGTCTACCTTGTGTGTATGTGTATGACAGGCAGAGAGAGGGAGGGATTTTATTTGAAAATGATATGCATTTTTAAATCTTTTTCTTTTTTGCTTAGGTGAAATGAAGAAATAGTTTCCACCAATCTGATGTGCCTACAACTAGATTTTTTCTCTGTGTAGTTTCAGTTCATGTTTTCTGCTTCTCAGCACACTTAACAATCACTTGGTTGAATTCTTGTTTCCCAAGGGGTTCCATGGGAGGAGAGTCTAGCTTTCTAATTGCTTAATCCACTCGACCCTCCTGTGAGGGAGCCTTAACAGTGCAGAGAGAAGCAAAGGGAAGCCGAGTCACTTCCCCAAGGGCCTCAGCAAGCCCTCAGGAAGGCTGCAATTGGAAGCCCAAAAGCTTGCCCCTCTGAGGTGACCCCAGGCCCTTGCTCCAGCTGCCTCAGGTATCTGTAATTCTACAGAGGGCCCCAAATGTCTCCATTTTCCTGCCATAAAACTGCAGGGAACATTGGATGAAAGAACACAGTATGTACACAATTAACCAATACCCATGCAAATTTGACTTATAAAAAGCTGTTGTGACTGTACTTTTCAAAAGCATAATTTTTGAAACTGTAAAACAAAAACATGAAATTTATACCCAAAGAATAAATATTCCTTACTGTCCTTGTGATGTGTGTCAACAGAGCCGGCACAATTCTCCCTTGTTTCATAATTTTCACGTTAGCTTAGTTAGAAAGATAATTCTTTTTATGTGTATTTGAGGTATTTCCTCTCTACAAATGCTTTGAATAATTACAATGTTACATACATAATGAAGTTCAGGGAAATTGAGAGAAGCTAAAACAGAACGAGGGCTGAGGGCTGCTTTAAAGTGCTTCTCCATTCTGTTGAGTTTTTCTCCTACTTGGGTAGCACCTAGGTATATGCACCAATCCGACACCAATAGGGGAATTAAAAATAATTTATTCTTCTGTTATTCCAAATCAGTAAAATCCTATTGTGCTTTTAAATACAATTGATATCACTGCCCACCTCAAGGATAAAAGTTCAGAATGAATTGCACGGTCAGTAATAGTCACATGGACAACAAATGTTATGAGAGCACTTCAAAAGTTTGTGGATAAATTGAATGAAAAGATAAGTGTCTTTTGTTACCAAAAAATGTTTGAAATCCATGTGTAGCTTTAAAAATACTTTTTGCCACGAATTGTTTGAAGACTCTCATTATATTCACTTAGTACGTGTCTGAGTTTTTCATATAGTAATTTATTAATATTCATAACAGCACTATAATTAGGTACTATTACATCACTTTAAAATTTATTTGTTTAATATGTTTGAGAAACAACAAGACAGAATTTCTATCACTGGTTCACTCCCTAATGCCCAGGAGCCAGGAATTCAATCCAGAATTCTCACCTACTTGGAAGGGAATCAATGACTTGCATCATCATCTGCTGTAATCTAGGCTGTACTTTAACAAAGCTGGAGTCAGGAGTGGAGCTGGGACTCAGACTCAGACATTCTGATGTAGGATGGGGGCATCCCAAGTGGCACCTTAACTGCTGTGCCCAACACCTGCCCCTGCATCCCTTTTTAAAGGTGAAGAAACTTAAATACAAAGAGATTGAGGGTCTCCTTTAAGGGCACAGATGTTTTAAGTGGCCGAGTGGGATGTGTGTGGAGTCTGGAGTTTGACTTGCCTCTTGTTCTTCCTGAGAAGAGATGTGAATTAGGGATAGTGGCCTACAGTCTACCTGATCCCAGGCATGAAAATTCTAATCCCAAGTGTTCTTCACTTAGAATACTACCTACCACAGCTTACACTCAGTAGTTGAAAGGCACCACATGAAAATGAAAAAGCAGACAGATGATTGTGACTGTTGTGTTGTGATGTTATTTGTTAAAGAAAAGTCTTCCAATACCACATACTTGATTTCACCAGAAATATACTTTCTATGGCTCCGTGCTTACCTCCAGTAGGAAGCTCTAGAGTTACTATTTTAAATTGTACATGGTTACACTGTGATGCTTTTTTGACTGTGAGTGTACAAAAGCATCACAAAGCAAAACATGGATTTTGTTTCCTTTGGTTGGGTTGATTCTTTCTTCTTGAAATGTGTTCCCATTACAAGAAGACTTTTAGTTGTTAGAGCTCTACCTTTATTTTGTTATCATTGTTGTTGCATTTTTACCCTTATTATGTTTATCTTGATGTGTGATGGGGAAGTGTAAGCTTTATTTCTGATTGGGGTATTGGCATCTTGGCATGTCCTTGGGAATTCTATCCAGTTTTGCAAATTGGACTTGCTGTTTTCATACTAAGGTTCAATTTTCCATAAGCTATTTACACCAATTATAATATAAAGTGTCAAAAGTTATAAATATTGTCTATATCAACTAAACAATGAAGTGTATTTGACTGAATTATCAAAATCAATCTTAGTATAGAAGTCTCCCAAGTTTGTATTGAAGCATAAACCTTACTGTATTATGAGCTGAAGAAGCTGCCATAGTGTTTGTCAAACACTGACAACCCAACAAAGAGAGTAAAGCTACTTTCTCCTTCCACCTCTGTTTTACCCCCATATCATTAGTCATTTACAAAGTTAAACTTGCTTACAAAAATCCTGTTTACAAATATCCCCCCCCCCTTGTTGCTTATATTCATCCAAGATAAAATTTGGTTTCCATCATTTCTACCTGATGGAGAACCGCTCTCTTGAACTATTTTCTCTGATGCTAAGACTCATCAGTAACTAAGGATCCTACCGCCCTTGTCATTGTTCCTTTCGTCCCACTATGGCCATTTTTTTTAATATTTATTTTATTTATTTGAAAGGCAGAGAGAGAGAGAGAGAGAGAGAGATTTTCCATCTGCTGGTTCACTCGCCAAATGCCTGCAACAGCTGGAGCTGAGCCAGGAAGAAGCCAGGAGCCAGGAACTCAATTCTGGTTTCCCACATGCGTGGCAGGGACCCAGGTATTTGAACTATTATCTGCTGCCTTCTAGAATGTATGCTAGTTGGAATCTGCAGTGGAGGATAGAATTGGGACTCAAACCCAAGTACTCTGATATGGGATACAGAGCTGTGGTTTAACCCACTGAGCCAAATGCACACCCTTTGGCCATTCTTTAATTTCTAGAAGATCTGCATATATATGTGTGTATATATATATACACATATATTCTTTCTTAGGATTTATTTGTTTGTTTGTTTGAAAGGCAGCGTTACAGAGAGGATCTTCCATCCACCGGTTCACTCACCACATGGAAACACCACTCAGGTTAGGGCTAAACCAAAACCAGAAGCTTAATCTAGTTCTTTCAAATGGGTGGCAGGGGCCCAAGAACTTGGACCATCCTCCACTGCTTTTCCAGGCACATTAGCAGGGATCTGGATTGGAAGTGGAGCAGCCAGGATTCGAACCAGCTGGGAAGCTGATATTGCAGGGGGCAGTTTAACCCAATATGCCAAATGCCAACCCCACGACAGCTCTTTAACAAGGTAAGAAGACCATCCACAACCTGGTACCTGTACAATTCCAGAAACTGCCCATATTCGGCACACAACTTAATAACACAGAATTACTCACTTTGAGCCAAGTTGTGCCCTCTCATGTTTCTTGTCTCTGCCATGCGATATTCTTGCAGTGTAGATGATCCCTTTTTGTTCCACTTCTCTGCTATGCAAATTTTGAAAACCTGTTTCAAATGTTGACTCTGAAAGTTATTTCCCCTTCTTTTTCCCTAACCTCCTGCCCCACGAAGAATTACTTAACCACCTCTTCTCTATACTTCATCAAATCTTGATTTTACTTTTTTTCCCCAGTAATTATTGACTTTCTATTTTATCATTTACCTGACTATCCTGATAGAAAACTATCTCTTCTTGTTCAGGGACTAGGTATTATTCATCTATTTACCCTTAGCCAAGTGCCTTGTATACAGAGGACATTTGATAAGTGTGTACTAAGATAAGATAAATTCCAGTTACCTCCTAGATCACCAGGTGCCTGCACAACAGAATCATTGAGCACAGTCATGACCACCCTATGCATAGCTTCTTTTCTGAACAGCAAGTGGGAGAGAGGATAGGAGGTCACATTCTGGACATAGTGAAAGGTATCCATGGAAAGCACAGGGATTTGCCCTGGGGAACACTTAGCTAGGAAAAGGGCATGCTTTCTGGTTCCCTGTGCACTTCCATTACTCTTCAGAACTCTATAGACTCCTTTGGAATTTGCACACAAGAGGATGTGGAGGATCTGTATAGTGTTTCTGTTTCTCAGCTTTGCGTGACAAGGAGAGTGTGGGGGCAAGGTTGGAAAGCAGGCAAACATCCCTCTTGCATAAGCATATGCTGGGAACCCTCCCTGGCCTCTAGACAAGGGAAAGAGCCAGGCTAAATGTGTGATACAGAAAGATGCGAGGGAAGAGAAAGGAAAGAGATGGCACATTTTATAAAACTGAAACTCGTAGGATGTCTAGGAATTCAAAACACTTTTATTGCTTTAAAAAAACCCAACATGGCACTGGTTCTATGTATGTCTATTTTTCCGGTAACGTAAATGGGAATAAAGGGCTCTTCTTGTCTTTCAGGGCTGTACATCCCACTTGGTATTGGTAACACAGGCTCACATTGTAGCCCACATTGTGTCTCATTACAACCAGTCTTTATGAGCAAGTAGGCAACTGGGTAGATGGTGTCTGTTGAAGTTTCAGTTTGTGGATGATACTGGGGTGGGGGGATGGGACTCTAAGCCTAAAATTATGCAAGGATTGTGAATATCAAACGAAAGGCAAAGAAAAATCTCATTCCTGTATTCCTTTGTCTTATATGAACTCTGAAAGAAGGGAAGGCAGGTTAGAATCTGTTATTGCTATCAACCGTTCATGATGTTCTTTGAGAATTGTATAAGACTCTGGAGAGAAGGAAGATTCAAAATGACTGTAGGCTTTTGTTTCTCCAAATGTCAAAGTTTACTGAAATAGGAGTGAGGACATGAAATGGAAACTTTTAATAGTGCTGTATTATGTCATTCAGTCTGGTTACTCATTCAGAGCTATCCAATAGCCCTTGTTCCTTGGTGAGCATGTTTTCTAACTTCTCATTCCTCATGACTACTACCATCCCACTTCCATTAAAATAAAACTTAGCCAACTAAACTTGAATTCAAAATGAACAGTTGAAGGAAATATTGAAAGAAGAATGTATTTGAATGGTTCTCAAGTTTCATAAGAATTTTGTCACAAATTTTAATTCATGACATGGTGTTATTTCATTATAGAAACAAAAAAAGGACCAAAAGTATAAGAAGAATGCTGAGGTCACTTGAAGTTCTACTATTTGAAATTAACCACAATTAATATTTTGGTGACTGACCTTTCCACATATCATTTTTTCACATAGATGTGTATTGATGGCATAATATATTAAGTTATATATTTATATGATATATGTATATATATCATGGTCACACTTTAATATTTTTCACTAACTCTGCCCCTTACATATCTAGTGTAATGTATGGGGATATTAATTACAATATATACCTTATGAGGTGCTTTTTATCATTTTTAATATTAGCCAAGTAGTAGCTTATTAGTTCTTTAGCTTGAGTGTTAAGTATCTTTCATGTATCTATTGACCATTTGGATTAACTCTAGTTTGATTTGCCCTTGTTTCTATTTGAATTGTCTAGTTTTTAAAGAAATTAATTTCTAACTAATTATCTTTCATATGTATTCAGATATTATAGTCAGGCTTTACTAGTGAAATTTTTGCAATACAAATACATTTTAATTTTATGGAGTCAAATGGATCTTTTATAGTTTGTGGCCTCTTTATGATAAAGCTCTCCAGCATTAAGATAATCCATATATAGTAACTTTATTGAAACTGGTTATTGCTTTATGGTGTGCACTTGTGTCTATCCATCTGGAGTTTATTTTTGTACATGGGATAGAGTAGGTATCCAACTGTACTTCTTTAAGTACAAAGCCACTTATCACAGCACCATTTATTAACTTACAACACAATTTTCATACAGAAATGAAAAATATTTCAAGTATATTGGGATTTATTTCTCACCCTTTATTTTCCAATGATCTATTTTTCCATTAAGTCAAAAAAAGTGCTCTTGACTATAATGGGTTTATAGTATATTTTATTATCTAGAGAAGCAGTTCTTCCTTCACTATTCTACTTTTTGATAATTAAATTCAATGTTATTGGATATCTACTCTTCCAAAAGAAATTTAGTTAAAAGAAGTTCTTTTGGAATTCTAAATAGAGTTTCATTATATAAATATATATATATATATATGTGTGTATATGTGTGTATGTATAGGTGGATATATATATATATATATATATACACACACACAGACACACACATGCTTCTGGGAGAATTGACATTCCAATGGTACATTTTCTCTTCAAATCAATTTTTGCCATGTAAGCCCTTAATGTGAACTTATGTAAACTTTTTCTGACTTACTTGTATACTCTTGTCTGAAATCATTAGAACCAAAAAATAAGTAATCATCTTCCCAAACTTTCTGACTATTTGAGGGAATTCAAACTCCTGTGATATCTCAGTAAGGACCACCATGTGTTTGGAAGAAATTTTATCAAAAAGAGAAAGTGACAGTACTCTGATGGCAAGCATCCATCCTGTGTATGTCTCTTCTAGACCTACTCTCAGAAATCACTAGTTTCTGAAGCAAAAGCCATAGTTCCCTTAAACCTATGTTGGGTCTTGTGAGTTTTGACATCAGCATTCCTAATTCTGAAAGGTTAAGTTTCATACACTCTGTGAATTCTGCAACAGACAACCTTGAGAAAACTTTTTTATGATCCTTTTCTCTTACAAAAGTAATGCATGACTACTGCAAAAACCTAAACATCATGGAAATATGCAAATCATGGAAAAATTAACTGTAATTTGATGGTTTTCTTCACTTATTTTTATTTAAAATGAGATCAGACTTTAATTGCTATTACTTTCATTTTCATTTGCCAACATATTTTTATATATGTATGTGTGCCTGTCAGTACTTCAGTATTTTATGCAAGAAATTATAACTCATTTAATCAATCTTCTGTTATGTGTATTATAATTTTCCCAGATCAATGCAAAAATAATATCCCTATGTAATTGTGCAAGTGATTTTTTAATAAATTAGTAGAATCAATGATAGTTTGCTAGAGGATCTACATGCTTAAAATTTTAACTGAATTATTAAATTGGCCTTTAAAAATGTAGTACCAGGAAAAATTAAAAAATTCTAGGCCATTTCTCCTATCAGTCCTCCAAATAATTGACAGTATTTTGACTTGGATGATAGAATAGCATGAATGAGTACATTCCCTACTGAACAACTTCCTCTAGTGTTTTCTGCCTTAAGAATTCAGTAGGATTGGCTGGCGCTGCGGCTCAATAGGCTAATCCTCCACCTAGCGGCGCCAGCACACGGGGTTCTAGTCCTGGTTGGGGCGCCGGATTCTGTCCCGGTTGCCCCTCTTCCAGGCCAGCTCTCTGCTGTGGCCCGGGAAGGCAGTGGAGGATGGCCCAAGTGCTTGGGCCCTGCACCCTATGGGAGACCAGGATAAGTACCTGGCTCCTGCCATCGGATCAGCTCGGTGCGCCGGCCGCAGTGCGCCAGCCGTGGCGGCCATTGGAGGGTGAACCAATGGCAAAAGGAAGACCTTTTTTTCTGTCTCTCTCTCTCTCACTGTCCACTCTGCCTGTCAAAAAAAAAATCAGTAGGATAATATTGGTAATATTCCTGCTGATTTCCAAAATTCTGTCCCCAATATTCAAAGAACATACAATTATCCACCAACTCCAGACATAAGCTTGAAGTTATTTTTCTACCTAAATGATGATTTTGAATTTCATTAAGTCATGGAGTATCATCTTTTGAAGTCAACCGTGTTCAATTGTAAGATGGCTTTTAAGAATAACTCCAATTCACCTTCTCCAAAATGAATTAATGTGTCTGTCAAATTTTGTTAATATCCCAATTCTTATTCATCTTGGTGAATGGCACCATCATTGTTTCCACCATGAATTATTTCAGCCTAAAAGCAAGCAGTTATTTTAATTCCTCCTTTTCCTTCTTATCCACCACTGAATCCACATATATCTACACAATTCTACCTCCAGATGTGTCCCAAGTTTAACTTCCCCTCATCTGAGCTAAGCTGTTCTTTAAAATCCTCCGATGACTTATAATAGTAGTTTGAATCAAACTCATACACTTTAAAATGGCCTCAAGACTATTTATTATTTTTTTCACATACAATTCCCCTACTAGTGTCTCTGGTTAGCACATGTTGGTCCTCTTTATATTTTTCAAACATGTTAAGTCTCTTCTCTCTCCCAGGCCTTTGACCTGCTGTTAGGGATAGCAAGAACTGGTTCACTGGGCCACCTGGTTCACCGTTTTCCTGATGGATTTCTGCATGGCTGCCTCCACCTCATTCAGGTCACAGATCTAATGTCACATCTTTTTTTTTTTTTTTTTTTTTTTTTTTGACAGGCAGAGTGGACAGTGAGAGAGAGAGACAGAGAGAAAGGTCTTCCTTTTTTTGCCGTTGGTTCACCCTCTAATGGCCGCCACGGCCGGTGCATTGCGCTGATCCGAAGGCAGGAGCCAGGTGCTTATCCTGGTCTCCATGGGGTGCAGGGCCCAAGCACATGGGCCATCCTCCACTGTACTCCCTGGCCATAGCAGAGAGCTGGCCTGGAAGAGGGGCAACCGGAACAGAATCCAGCGCCCCGACCGGGACTAGAACCCTGTGTGCCGGCGCCGCAAGGCGGAGGATTAGCCTAGTGAGCCATGGTGCCGGCCCTAATGTCACATCTTCAGAAAGACATTCTGACCACTCTATTTAAATGACCTCTCCCAACCTAATGCTTACCACTAGCTAAGCGTATTTCATACATTTGTGTTTAAATTACTCATCTCTTCTCTTTCCTAACCCCATGATTTAAGGTTTTTGATAGCAGGTGCCTTTTCTTAGTTGTCCCTTATACATTTCTTATGCTTAAAATTGTATCTGTTGCTCAGAAATCACCCAACAAATATTTGTTTAATGAATAAAGCTGTTTTAAAAGATGTATTTATTTAATTGAAAACAGAGTTATAGGTTGATAGGGGGAGAGAGAGAGGGGGGGGGGAGGGAAATAGAGAGGGAGAGAAATCTTCTATCCTTTGATTCACTCCTGAGATGGCCACAATAGCAAGGGCTAAGCCAGGCTGAAACCCGGAGCCTGGAGCTTCTTCCACGTCTCACACATGAATGGCAGGGGTGTGAACACTCGGGCCATATCCTCTTGCTTTTCCAGGCCATTAACAGGGAACTGGGTCAGAAGTAGAGCACCCATATGGAATGCTGGCATTGCAAGTGGTGGCTTTACCCATTGCGCCACAACACCAGCTTCACTGATTGAAGCTTTGATGCCTGTGGCCATGGACTCCATGGACCACTTGGCTTCCCTAGTTTTCTGCTGCAGACATACCTTACAATTAGTGACTGGTGCTCAAGTATGCTAACTTTTTTCAGATATCCTAGGCTTAAATGCCTTTGCTGAGCTTACATAGCAGAGGAGGAAGGAGGTAAGCCATATTTAGAGTCTAGAACTCCTACCCACTTACAATGGCCAAATAATAGCATTACAAGAGGGAAACCATTTGGGTCCCCTGGCTGAAAAACCTGGAAGCATTTTTATTTTTAATCAGTTTAAACCTAACTGAGTACTTTTCTGGAATTCTTTCGGTGTTTCACTGCAGTATAACTTACATGCAGTAAAATATATAAAGTCTACCTTTTAATGAATTTTATAGCCATATAAAACACTATGCAGCCATTCCAGATCAAGATATATAAAATTTCCATCACCCTAGAAAGCTACCTCATGACCCTTCTCTATTCATCCATTCACTCTGTCACATAGATTCAATTTCCCTGTTCTACAGCCTAACGTAAGTAGAAGCATGAGACCCTACTACTGGTGTTGGCTTCCTTCACTTCTTTCCTAACGTCTGTTAGAATAATCCACTTCTGTGAGGTACATCTTCCTTGATTTGCTGATGGGAGCCGGGGTTTGCTTTGGGTTCATTCCAATGGACAAGTTTAACTTTTGTACTTCAAGCTTCCTCAAAACCTGGAGTGGTGATTTGGCAGAAATTTCATTTAAAGGCTATGAATGCCATTCTTGTGGGATGTTACAGTAGAATGTTGAGCTAAGCAGTTATCTTAATCCCACTGAAATAGTTGGTCACACTATATATGAGATGAGCATCTTGAGTCAAACTTGGACATGCAGTCAACCCGAACACAATGAGCTCAGTCACAGAGGGCCAGATTTCTTAATTAGCTCTCAGTGGCAAGGACATTTTATGTTTTCAAAAGTCAAGCACAAATTCTACAAGTGACACAATTCAAGAAGACTTCATAAGAGTGAATTAAACCTGGTCTCCCACTGTCATCTGCAGTACCTGAACCCATATTCATTTATTTCTCTCAGTTAGTGTTCTTAGAAGCACCAATATGCTATAATAAAAAAGTAATGGTGAACTTTATTGAAGTAAGTAACAGAGTGCAATCCCCTCAGCTTGACATTTGGCAGGTGGTTGTCTCTCATTTTATCTATTTCTCATCTTCCTTGTCCTGTTTCTCTCAAAAAGAAGCATATTAAGTATATAAATCCATCTGAATATATCTTATTCAATCATTGTGTGTGCATATATTATTTAAAAGTAGGATGGATTTTTAAAATCAAGAAATAAAATATGAATAATTTTTGTTTTTATTTGATTTTATTTGATGTATGATAAAGTATTTGTAGTTCAGATACAGTATTTGTAAATGCTAAGAACAGATTTTTTTTTGCTATTGCTGTTAATAATGAATGCAAGCTTTCTCTTCTAAGGCTCAAACACACATCTCTTAAAGTTCACATTCAAGGTGGGAGACGGTAACCCACCAATGGTCAATACTCTAAGCAGCCAAATCCTTATATCTTCCTTCCTAGGCTTACTGTATTCCAATCTCGTGAAGGTGAATTGGAAAATTGCTATAATTTGTTGTAGCAGATTATTTTAACAGCAGCATCTCCTATGCTTGATAAAAGAGGATACACAAATAATCAAAGGAATTTAATAAGCATTAAATATTATTCCTGATTTCATATTTCTCTGAAGGCTTAGCATATTTTAGTACTAAGTTTTCAAATGATTGGAATTTAGTTTTCAATTTCCAGTCTTATCATGTAGTTGAATTGTTCAAATGGTTTCATGCCTCTACCCTAAAAATATCTACTTATCTAATATTAACAGTTCAAATGACCATAATACTTTTATTTCCTCCTACCTATTTATTGAAAATTAATCACTCTTGCAGAATGTTTGAAAATCAACATAAATAAAACATTTAATGAGAAATGAAAAATCGTAATTTTGTTATAAATTCAGAAAACATGTTGGAATTATTATGAGGCATTTCTTATTTGCAAAGCCTCTTACTTTGAGAAGCCAAAAAATTCGTGCAGGTGTTTATCCCTCTCCATTCATCCAGCTAGAAATTTGAATGGAGTGAATGGAAGAGATGCATTCAAGGCAGCTTTCTGCAAATTAATAGTTACCAGAATAGAATGACTGTTAGTATCCATTAAGAATCAAACTTAGGGTTGTCCTGTGGCATAACAGGTAAAGCTACCACCTGAAATCCCATATGGGTGCCAGTTCGAGACCCAGCTTCTCCACTTCTGGTCCAGCTTCCTGCTAATGGCCTGGGAAAAGCAGTAGAACATGGCCTAAGTGCTTTGGTACTTGAAAGATGAAACTCCTGGCTCCTGGCTTTGGCCTGGTCCAGTTCTTGCTGTTGTGGCCATCTGGGGAGTGAACCAATGGATGGAAGATCTCTCTCTCTCTCTCTCTCTCTCTCTCGTTCTCTCCCCCCCTCCCTCTCTCTCTCCCTTACTGTGTGTAACTCTGACTTTCAAATAAACAAATAAATCTTCAAAAACGAAAGGAAGGAACCATACTTAGTATCTAGAAGAGAAGGTAGCATGTCAAGATAAGCTTCTATATTTCATCTCTGCTTCCTCTCCTTGCCATTCTTTGGTAAATGTAACTGTTTGACATCATTCCACCTAGAACCCTCACCACATGCCTGATTTCTACTCCCTATGACCACACCCCTTCCCACAAAATCATGCCTTCTACCCAAGAAACAGGAAACCAGTCAGAAGAAAATTAGTGGGCCACTACGGGCTAAAGCTGAATAGTTCAAACATTAGAAAGGGTAACAGCTAACCAAATTTATACAATTCAATGTATAAAAATCTATAAGCTTAAAAAAGCAAATAGTTTTTAAAAATCCCCTTATGGCTACTATTGGAGACATCTTTGATACCAATTTCTTACTCTGAAATGTGGTCATTTATAGGAAAGACACAAGCATTTCTCTCTCCTTTCCTGTAGGAGAGTAGCCACATAGCCCAGCTGTGAGGGAGTATGCTAAAAGACTTAGAAGGAAGGATACGAAATATGTCAACCACAAGAAAACTGGACTATTAATAACTTTAAAATCTAGAGTATCTTAAATTTTATGGATGGTCATTATACAAATTTCAATGTTTGAATTTTCATAATAAAAAAAAGAAAATTGCCATCATGCCAGCAAGTAGAAAATAAATTTATAATGATGGTAACTTGAGTTAAAAAGACATGTTTTATAACATATGATCTTCATACTCACACACAACACTTAAAATTCAGCCCCATTCGGCCGGCGCCATGGCTCAATAGGCTAATCCTCCGCCTTGCAGCGCTGGCACACCGGGTTCTAGTCCCGGTCGGGGCGCCGGATTCTGTCCTGGTTGCCCCTCTTCCAGGCCAGCTCTCTGCTGTGGCCTGGGAGTGCAGTGGAGGATGGCCCAAGTGCTTGGGCCCTGCACCCCATGGGAGACCAGGATAAGTACCTGGCTCCTGCCATCTCGACGGCTATTGGAGGGTGAACCAACAGCAGAGGAAGACCTTTTTCTCTCTCTCTCACTGTCCACTCTGCCTGTAAAAAAAAAAAAAAAAAAAAAAAAAAAAAAAAAAAAATTCAGCCCCATTAAGAAAAGCCTCTTCGGTAGAAATGAGAGTACATGAAAACTTGGACAAAACAGACTCCTCCCCAGTCCAGTAAATCATGGTGACATGTTTCTTAATTGCAGTCAATTCAAGTAACTGCTTCAGTAGAGATAGGAAAATATAGATGTTCTTTGACTTAAGTTTCAGTGGGTTAAGTCTCAGTACACCCATTATGACTTGCTAAGTTCCAAATGTTTTGAGTACACCTAATGGACTGAACATACTAGCTTAGCAGTACCACACACTATAGTATAAAAGAGATCAGAGCATGTGGCTGACTAATATGTTTGGAATACAGCCAAGCATTGTGGGAGAGGATCACAGCGCATACATCTAGCCCAGGAAAAGACCAAAATCTGAAATTTTAAGTATGGGTTCTACGAATGCATATCACTTGCACACAATGTTAATGTCAAAAAGTCTTAAGTCAGGGGCCGGCACTGTGGCATAGTGGGTGAAGCTGCTGCCTACAGTGCTGGCATCCCATATGGGCACTTGTTCAAGTCTCAGCTGCCCCTCTTCCTGTCCAGCTCTCTGCTATGGCCTGGGAAAGCAGAAGACGGCCCAAGGCCTTGGGCCCCTGCACACACGTGGGAGACCTGGAAGGAGCTCCTGGCTTCTGGCTTAAGCCTGGCACAGCTCTTGAGTGAACCAAGGAATGGAAGATCATTCTCTATCTCTCCTCCTCCTTCTCTTCTTCTTCCTTCTCCTCCTCTCTCTGTAACTCTACCTTTCAAATAATTAAAATAAGTCTTAAAAAAAAAAAAAAACACACAGGGGCTGGTGTTGTGTAGCAAGTAAAACTGCTGCCTGCCCCACCAGAATCCTGTATGGGCAACAGTTCGAGTCCTGGCTGCTCTACTTCTTTGGGAAAGCAGTGGAAGATGGCCCAAATGTTTGGGACCCTGCATCCACATGAGAAACCGGGAAGAAGCTCCTGGCTCCTGGCTTCAACCTGGTCAAGCCCAGGCAGTTGTGGCCATTTGGGGAGTGAACCAGCAGATAGAAGATCTCTCTCTTTCTCTCTCTCTATCTCTGCTTTTTTTTTTTAAAATACGTAAATCTTTAACATAAAAATAAATTAAGTCAGGGACCATCTGTATATCCCTACGGGAGTTCTCTAGGATAAAGCAGAATACACAGCAATAAAAGATTTCTCTTAATCATATTTTAAAAGCTTGTACCTATCTGATGGGACTATGAGATGAAACCCAGGATCTGCATTCTCAATCCTCTGTCTGTCTGTAACAGGGATGAAGTAAACAGCCAGAAGTCTATTGTTTTGCAAATGTTTTACTGAAGGTAGCTATAAATTCAACACTATTCACTAATCTCTCAGTTTTAAACTTGAGTAGCATCTTCATAAGAAATCAGAGAAAAGTAGCACTTTCCTCTAATAATTAGAGGCAATGAAGACAACAGATTTACATATGTGTGTCTGTTCACATGTTCACATACATATGAGAGATATTCAGAAAGCCTTGTGGAAAAATGGAATTAAAAGATAATATACATCTTCCACAGCCTTTTTGAAGATCCCTCATATATATTTAAAGACTGTTGTAAGTGAAAAAATTATAATATTCTTTTTTTTTTTTTTTGACAGGCAGAGTGGACAGTGAGAGAGAGAGAGAGACAGAGAGAAAGGTCTTCCTTTGCCATTGGTTCACCCTCCAATGGCCGCCACGGCAGTGCGCCGCGCTGATCCGAAGACAGGAGCCAGGTACTTATCCTGGTCTCCCATGGGGTGCAGGGCCCAAGTACTTGGGCCATCCTCCACTGCCTTCCCTGGCCACAGCAGAGAGCTGGCCTGCAAGAGGGACAACCAGGACAGAATCCGGCGCCCCGACTGGGACTAGAACCCTGTGTGCCGGTGCCGCAAGGCGGAGGATTAGCCTAGTGAGCCGCAGCGCCGGCCTATAATATTCTAATAGTAATACTGCTTAATTCTTAGATTAGCAGCCAACATTGTTAAGTGAATTCAAGATTTATGCAGAATACCAGATAAAGTACACGAATGGGAACCTAGTCACAGAGATAAAAAAGAAATAGTGAACTTTGATTCAAATTTAGTCAGCTAAATGTTTTTGATCATATTTCAAAGCTGTTACATTAGCACTTTCTGAATTTTCCAACTTCTTTGCATCTTCAGTAACATCACAGTTAAATTAACATTTTGTATATATTTTCTATTTCTCCTATATTATTTAATTGCTACATGGTATTTTCTTTATCATCGATTACATACACACCAGTGACTTCTGCCATACCAAGTTCTTCTATTAATCAGTCTCATAATAGTGTTTTAATTATTTGTTTTATAGCATTTTAATGCCTGATAAAGAAGTTCATCCCTTTGTCTTCATTTACACATCCAGATGAAATTTTGAATCATTTGTTGATTTCTCTCAAAATTATGTAGGGTTTTTGAAATTGGTTTGCATTAAATCTGTTAATTGATTTGAGATAACATACAAAAGATAGAAAGTCATTTTTACACAAATTTACAGTTATCTGTAAGAGTATTCCAACAAACATTGATCCACATGTATTTATCTAAGTATATGTGTAGAAATTGATATACATTATTTGAAAACAGATAGGCATATTTATATATTTATATACTCAGATGGCATTTGTCAAGTCCAAAATCCTAATTAAATGCCAGGAAAAATGAATTATGAGAAAAAGTATACAGTATCCTTCTATTTAAACCATATATCTTTAACTATTTAATTAGAAGCTTATCACTTAATCAATTGGTGATTATTAATAAATGAAACCCTCATTTGGATTTGAAATTCATGAATCTTGCAATTTCAGAGATTTAAGCACTTCGGATTGAAGGAAACTTGATTCTGAAGACTTGTCTCAGCCACATGAAATGACTACATTTAGGTAATATATCTAAGCCAGTTGCCTCATCATGAAATGAGAGGAATAGTACTACCCCCTTTTCGAGTTGTGACGATTAATAAGTAGATGGCATGGGTAGAATAATGATCATGGGTTGACCATGTGAGCTACTATCCAATGTAGGATAAGCAATCACCAAAACTTTAGTGTAATTCATAGGCATCCTCCTGAATAAGTTTAGTGATATACAAACAGAAGAAAACAGTTTGGATTTGTATAACTGCTTTCTTTGTATGGTCACTAAAGTTAACTGTCAAGCTCTTTCACTCTCTTTGTGCTCCACTAGTGACGTTTGCTCAATTTTTCCCGCGTCCCCTTTATTTTACCTGGACTTGAACCCTTATCTTCTTCCTGTCTTGTGTTTATCCTTCACCTAGTAATGTTGCCTAACCGGGAGGAAACATGTAAAGTATCTTGAAACTGGCTGAAGTGTGGCTCACATCAGTTATAAGTTTGCTGTTGCCATTCTGGCTTTACCACCCTTGCACCATCTTTTGTTCTTATTTTTTGAAATCCATAAGTAGGCATTCACATGAAACTGTGCATTCAGGGTCTGCTGAATTTTATAGCCTCATTTTAATGTATATATGACATCTGTAAACTACATCAGCTAATGACTATAGAAAAAATTTATTAATTAAAAACACTATGACACCTGTGGTTCATGAAATAACATATTAATAAATCCAGGTTCCATTTGCTTGTCTATTTGGGAAGCAGTGTATAATCACTTGTAGACCCCATGTCTTTTTTTATAATCACTATAAATAGAACAGAAGACTGAACTTGAGTTTTTGTCTATTAATATAATGCCAATTTAATTTTACATATCTACAAAAATTAAAATATGTACCTTCCTTCTAATTGACATAGAACATTTTAGTTCAGACAATGATTTTAGTTTACGTTATCAATATTAATAGGATTCTCATTTTCGAATGCGAAAATGCAATGATATTGGAAACTCGCCACAATTACCCTCTTGTTTGCTTTTTCTACCACTTAGACGGTAAACTTTCTTCTTTCAGCACATCAAAGGATTTCATTCAGGATGTTGCGATCAAAAACTTTTAATCTGATTATCATCTTAAAATAATGTTCGAAACATATGCTTAATGAAAAAAATTAGAAAAGTAACCAACAACTAAGAACTAATTCCCCAATTTACATGTCCGAGTTTTTAGTTTCTTAAATCAAATTGATCAAAAACGCACCATTTCTTACAAACTGGCAGAAACATTTAAGTGCCATAAAACTCTAAATCCTTGAGTCCTCTTTTATTGAGCAATGGTCCTTAAGTGATGACATCCATTGTTAAAGGCATCTTCCAAAAAATACAGCAATTTTTGAAAGAGAAACGAGATTGTCTTTTTAAGTAATATAACCCCTGAGCAATTTTCTCTTTTTTTGACCCTTTTTTATTTCCTGAGGGTTTTAAGTAAAGACCTCCAATTTAAAACCTATTATTCTGTAGAAGCAGCTTTTCCCCCTCCCCCAGCCATAACCTTGCTGTAATCTCTGCCCCGTTATTTTCTGACTTTTTCACTTTGCTTAACACTGAACTGTACTTAGGATACAACCAGGGTATGTGTGTGAATATATGATGTGCATACAATTGTTAGAGCAGAAAAGTAAGTTTAAATATATCAAATATCAACCTGTTTTTGATTTTACAGTCACAATCCAAAGGATTCTTCCTTATTCTGCTAGTGGTGGTGGCTTTCTTTTTTACTGCATAGACTTCTAGGAAGGTAAAATTTTAACTGATGAAATTATCTCTGAAATTATTATTAACAATGAAGTTTATTGCATATCCACAAGGTGCATAGCCTTGCATTAATAGTGTGGAAAGACCATAGCAGTGAAGAACAGTTATATTTCTTGGAAAGAGTGTTCAATCTAATACAAGTAGACATGTGGCCAAGAAGGCAAACTCATCCTTACCTGCATGCACAAACTTTCTGGAGAACTTTCAATGTTTTAAAGCAATAATCTTCAAATCAAGGTATACAGAGACTTTCCAAAGGGCCTAGGGATACTCGTTTAAATTTTTAACAGAATCGATTCTCAGATTTTAACATTCGATATCCTCTCTCTCCTCAAACTGCTTGAGAAGTTGCCAATACTCTGACTTGCCCTTGGCCACACCCTCTTTCCTTTCTCAAACTTTTTGAAAAAAAGGCTTACCACTTACCAGGATTTTTTTTTTTTTTTTTTTTGACAGGCAGAGTGGACAGTGAGAGAGAGAGACAGAGAGAAAGGTTTTCCTTTACCGTTGGTTCACCCTCCAATGGCCACTGCGGCCGGCCGACGAGCCGCGCTGATCCGAAGCCAGGAGCCATGCGGGTGCAGAACCCAAGGACTTGAGCCATGCTCCACTGCCTTCCTGGGCCACAGCAGAGAGCTGGCCTGGAAGAGGGGCAACCGGGACAGAATCCGGCGCCCCGATCAGGACTAGAACCCGGGGTGCCAGCACCGCAGGTAGAGGATTAGCCTATTGAGCCATGGCGCTGGCCACCGGGAACTTTATGACAGGAAACTGCTAAGTGTAAACCCACTAAAACTAAACAAGGGCCAAATGCATAATTCCTTTAATCAAAGCATCATAAACAATTGCTCATTAAGATACAGATTTATAGTAAAATGTTATTTTTTAAGATTGTCAATGCATATAATATATTGTGCTAGATCAACTATTTAATACTACATGTAATGACAAAACGGGAAGAAATATCTTACTGCATGCATTGTATGAACTATAATATTATTATTTATCCTGAATATTATAGTCACAGGAAATTTTTAAGATGTATTTACATTTATGTTATCATAGAGAATTATGATAAGATAATCAACAAGAGATTTTCCACCACAAAATTATATTACCTTAGGATAACATTCTAAAGAGGAAATGAAATGAAAATACTAATTCAAGGACAAAAAGATATCCACATAACATTTCTATGTTATTAAAATGGATAATTATGGGTCTCAAACTGTTAGAGTATTTTTTCATTAAAATATTTGAAACACTTATGCAATATTTTATTTTAGCACTAGCAATATTTATAACAGGACAAAAATGCCTGTTTTGCAATTGATGAATCATGTGAAAAATACTGTATGTCATAAGTGTTTCAGGGTTTATGTAATTAAACAAATCTACTTGTTTATACTAGAGCAAAATATTTGAAAACCTATAAGAATATTGTTCTAAATGGTAGTGTCTACTTGTTAATTAAGTCATTTCTTTTATCTTTAAAATAAAGTATGGCTGTGGTTATATGTTGCATTAACCTCACGATAAAACAAAAGAAAATTCCTATTTTGGAACTAACAAGGAGGTCCATACTGATCCAAGCCTTTATTTTAAGGGATTTGAGAGACTAATTCATCAATGGGTTTGGAGGGTGTGGATTCATTTTCTACTTTCAACCATTTCAATAGGATGTAATAAACTGCTTTCTAAATACAGGTTTGTTCTGCTAGTTCTTGCTAGTTACAGGTCGCTAGTTGCTAGTTTCCTGTTGCCACTTTTAGTTTTAGAGTGACAACTTAATTCAATTTATCAATCACTACAATACCACTTTTTATGGTCAAATAAGCAAGATTGTGGACAACTCTGAAAGCAGGTTGTTACTGGAGTCAGGCTGCAAACTAGATATGTAACTTTCTGAATTTTTCTAATAAAATAAATTATTAACCTGCTACTCAGCATCTTGCCATATTAATTTGCAAGAATTAGTGAAAAATAACCATGATTGTTGAAAAGAAAATCAACATTAAATGACATATATACACAATAATGGGTATAGAGTATAAATAGACATGCATACATACACACACATACACTTGCATATACTTCCCTTTTAGTCATCTTGGACAATGGGCAAAATTATAATGCTTCAGAAGAAGAATAAAAACAATACTGTTAAGCAAAATGTTGTTAGTTAAATGCTTGTAAATGCTCTATAACGGTTAATAACAGCTTTACCAAATTTATTTATTTGAAAGACAGACGGGCTGGCACTGTGGCACAGTGGGTTAAAGCCCTGGCTTGAAGCACCATCATCCCATATGGGCGCCGGTTCTAGTCTTGGCTGCTCCTCTTCTGATCCAGCTATCTGCTGTGGCCTGAGATAGGATGAAAGATGGCCCAAGTCCTTGGGCCCCTGCACCCGTGTGGAAGACTCAGAAGAAGCTCCTGGCTCCTGGCTTCAGATTGGCGCAGCTCTGTTGTGGCCATCTGGGGAGTGACTCGGCGGATGGAAGATCTCTCTGTCTCTGTCTCTACCTCTCTCTGTAACTCTGTCTTTCAAATAAATAAAATAAATCTTTTTTTTTTAAATAAAAGGCAGAATGACACACACACACACACACACATACATACCCAGAGAGAGAGACAGAGAGACAGACAGAGAGAGAGACACACACAAACAGATCCATCCACTTCTCACTTCCCAAATGCCTGCAACCAAGACTGAGCCAGGCTGAAGTGAGGAGTCAGGAATTCTTTTTGGGTCTCCCACATAGGTATTTGGAAGCTAGCTACTTGAGTTGTCATCTGCTGCCTCCCAAGGTGTGCATTAGTAGGAAGCTAGGTTGGAAGCAGAGGCAGGACTAGATCCCAGGAATACCAGGGACTTTGGAGACAGACAAACCTGGTAAAAGTTCATTGTTTTTTCTGAGCTAGGTCCTCTCAGGTAAATGAATTCATATATTTGAGCTTCAGCTTCTTCATTCATTTGTAAAATGGGAACAGTATTTCCTATCTCTCAAGATTGCAAAAGAGAGAGAAGGGGGAGAGAGAGGGAGAGAGAGAGACAGAGAGAGAGACATAGAGTGAGCGACAAGCAGCAAGCCCATGGTCAATGTGCAGTCTTAGCTATTTCTTCCAAGAATAACTTTACCCTAATTGGCACATGACTTGCTCTGGTTTTCATGAGTCTCCTTCAAAAAACATTCGGGTGTTTCCAGTGTGACAACATTAAGGGCCTTTAGCAGGTGATTAAGCCATGAGGGCTCTTTCTTCACAAATGAAATAAAAGCCATCACATCTTTACCTTGATTTGTACATTACACAATGTATATACATGTGAAAACATCATATTGTACTCTATACATACATACAATGTCTTCCATTTTTTATATGTTGAAAGGCAGAGAGACAGAGAGGAAGAGAGAGACAGAGAGAGATCCTATCTACTCCTATCCAAATGCCTAAAATGGCTAGGGTTGGACTTGGACTGAAACCAGTTACCAAGAACTCATCCTGGGTCTCCCACATGAGTGGTACAAGAACCCAACTTGCGCCATAACTGCTCCTCTCAGGATCTACATTAGCAGGAAGCTAGAGTCAGGAGCCTAAGCATGGAATTGAACCAGGTACTCCAATATGGATGCAGACATCTTAACCACTAGGCATTTAGCTCCTAAATGTGTATAATTTTTACAAGTCAGTTAAAAAAATAAATCGAAAACAGGTTTTATGTAACATTGGGCTGCTTTGCCAGCTTGTCCTTCCACCTTCTGCCATAGGTGGACACAGCAAGAAGGCCCTCATGGAACCAAAAGTGGCATCTTGATCTTGGACTTCACAGCCCCCAGAACGGTGAGAAATAAACATGTGTTCTTTGTCAATTGCCCCGTCTCAGGTATTTTGTTATAGCAACACAAAGGGACTGTTGCCCATTTTCAGTGGTAGTTGAATGCTTTATAGGAGGCTGCCTCATCTCAACTCCTAAAGCACGATAATTCTTAGCTGCTGAAATCCGTTTCTCCATCACACTCAGTTCGGCAACGATGGACTGTCTTCAGCAGGGCCTCAGAATCTCAGTGCCAAGTCTCAAGGCCACAGCCCAGGCCTTGCAGAAGCCCCATCAGCGTACTCAGGTTTAGAGGTGTGTCCCCTATTGTTCATGAAGGGGAGTGCTTCCGTCTGCAGAGCATTTTAAGTACCAAGTACCTGTCTTCTGCACTGAACAAGCATGGTCTTTTGCATGAATCGAAAAGCCAGCACTGTGGCTGTCTCTGCTCCCCACTTCCACTTTGGCAACCCTATGAGCATGGCTAGGTGGTTTGTATGACGTAATTTGATTTGTTAGCGTGTGAGTGGTTTATAACCATCATTTGCGAGTAAATTACTTAGCCATATTCTTCTTTATGACTAGCTGAAGAAACTTACTTGATGGTATAATATAATTTATTCCTGTGAATAAGTGAGTGACCTTCGCATCTCAGCCCATCTCCTGTGAGTTATGGGCCTTTTTCTACTCGGGGGAAATGGCCTGCATTTTACCACTGCCCTCCATTTTTCCATATTCTATTTCACTAATTGTGTACATAAATAAGCTAGCCTTCTAAGATGCTGATGAAAATTATATTAACATACTAAATATCAGAATAATTCTACTTGGTGTGTAATAAAGCTTCTTCCTTCTAAAGGTCTACAAGTGATATTCAAGCTTTTTCTTTCTTGTTCTGCATGGACAAACTTACTGGTTGGGGTGAGTCAAATTGTATCAGTCCCATTTTACAGATGGAAAAAGTAAGGCTCAAAAGAAATAGTAAATCCGGTGTCCAATCATGCAGCAGGATGTTCATGCAGCATGAAGTAAGAAAGGAAGTGGCTAGGGGTATATTTTTGGCCTGTGGCTAAGCCAACATTCAGGATGCCCCTGTCCCAAGTTAGAGTGCCCAGCCAGAAGTGCATCAGTTTGAAGGAAAATACGTGCTTAGATTTATGCAATCAGTCGCATCTCACTTCTCCTTCCCAGTGAAGTCAGAAAGCCACAGTGAGTATAGGAAGTGAACTTTTAAGGACTTGGCAGTCTTTATACTGCTGACCATGGAAAACCCTTTTGGTCATCTATTCGTCCTTTTGAGAGTCACAGTTTTAACAGGAAGAGCAAGCATACTGTGTGAGTATCTGGCTACCTAGGTAAGTTGAGACAGAAGATAATGTGTTTTTGCACGATCACTTACATTTCCAGACTCTTGGGCTCCTGAGAATATATGAGTGTTCCTCAGAATGATATGAATAACTGAGTAAGAAATGATTGCAAATGAAACTCTAGGGGAAAGTAGAATGTTGCCTGACTGAGACAACAGGACAAAACGCAAAGGGGAATCAATCACATGCATGCATGGTGGATTTAAAAAATTCCAAACTATCATATAGCATCTCTCCCAATGATGCAAGTGGTGCCCAGAAATCCTTAAAGAGAAAACGCAGTCAATAGAGTTAAAATAATATTTGTGGAGTATGATAGAGGTATGAGGATGCTATAGAATAGATACTCAGTGTGACCTTAGGAGAAGATAATGACATCACTGTCCTTGAAACTTGCTTGAACAATGGCTATATATAACAAAGGAGTTTTCCATAAATCCAGAGGTGAAATAATGACAGAGTATTCAAGTGAGGTTAAAAAAATAAATATAAGTCATATGATTTTTAAAATCTACTGGAATTGGTTTATTATCAGAAGTTTGAGAAAGATGCTAACATCTAAAAGAGAGTTAGTTCCAATTGTATTTGGAACCACATACAAGCTATCACCTTTGCGTTAGATGAACAAATGACAAAGAGGAAGTAAAACAAGATTTTACTTAAACAAGCTTAAACAAGATTTTACTCTTATAAATGATGGAAAGGGATCTTTAATGACAATACAAAGAGCAGAGAGATTGAAGCTTATGGAAGGGGAATGGATGGTAACAGAACATGTAGTATTTAAGATGAAGTGAAGCCAGGCCTACATCACTAGTTCTCAACCCTGGCTGCCCATTAGAATCACAAAAGAAGCATTAAAGATGCTTGCAGAGATTCTGGTTTAATTGGTGTGAGGTGAGGACCCAGCTAGGGACATTTTCAAAAACCTTCCCAGGGGATTCTAATATGTAGTCATCTTTGAGAACCATTGCCCTGGTTAGATTAATTATACACAGAATTCACAAAGAATTCACAGGTATAACAGGTGGAGAAAAGACGAGATGTCAGAGACTGAAGATGTTATTTTTTTTTTAATGCAGAAAAATGTAGACTCTGGAAGCTATACAACAACAAGAATGATATTCATCTTTAATATCTATGGGGAAAACACTAGTCTGCGAGCACCAATAATAGAAAGAAATGATTACTTTGAATCAGAATGGGCTTACCCATGACAATTCCATATGTGTTTGTGTACACATGTGTATGTGTGTGTACTGCTGTGTGAGAGACAGAGAGTCAGAGATAGAGAGAATGCCTTAGCAGACTCCCGAGCAGTGATTTTCTGGTGCAACCTGAAGAACTTGAGATGTCCATGCAGATATGTTAGGGGCGTCCCCGAAGCAACTGTTACAGGGAAAACAAAACAGCTGACCTCTCACCACACCCCCTATTTTGAACCGGAGTGACCCTCTTTTCCATCTATTTTTATTTCATTATTTTGAAACAGATTTCATTTTAATAAAGTTTTATTACTAAAAAACAGTTTGGCAATTTCTGCTTAAGATAACACAATGCAAATGTGAAGTCATATGTCAAAAGGTAATTTCCATACATCAAACAGACATGACCCTGGCTTGTTGTTGTTGAAGTCAAGGGAAGGAGCGCTCTTCATACCCGGCTTTCCTTTCATTAAGAATGCTAATGAGAACACTGAAGCTAGTGTGCTTGGAATGCAGCTAGGAAGAGTGGGTAATCAGCTAAATGGCAGAATCAAGAATAAAGTAAACTCTTCAGATGAGAATGATAGACCCAACCCTAAGTTCTTTATCTTTTTTACGGATATAGTAATCTTCTTGGGTTGCTCTAGCAAAATACTATAGTCAGTGTGGCATAAACAGTAGACAAGTGTTTCTCATCGTTGAGACTGGGAATTCTAAGACCAAGGTGCCAGCAGATGGCCACCGTCACATGGAAAGTTTTGCCAGGCAGACAGAGAGCTCAGTGGTTTCTTCTTCTGCTTAGGACGACACTAATCCCATCATGGGGGCTCAACCTTCATGACCTCATCTGAACCTCGCTATTCAAAATACTATCATTTTGGGGATTAGGACCCCTACATATGAATTCAGTCTTAACAGTTCTGCTGTTAAGTTTCAGAAAAATTATGATTCACTCAAATGTAAGTCTCCATGGATATTCACGTGTTAAAATGTTGAAGCTCAAGAAGATCAAAACCTAACATGGATAAGAAGAATGAAATCATCATTAAAAGAAGTGCACATAATATTACCATAGTCCAGTGTTCTCAGGTTGTACAGGCTTAGAGCCATAAAGATCACAATACAAATATTCATCAATAGTTTCTCCTATGGGCTCACTCAGTTCAGAGTTTTAAGTGGGGTATTCAAAAAGTTCATGGCAAATGTACATTATATCTTTTTTTAAAGATTTATTTGAAAGTCATGTTACACAGAAAAAGAATGAGAAGTAGAGAGAGAGAGAGTGAGAAGCAGGAAAATGTGGTAATTCACTTATTCTATTCTCAATGAATATTTATTTAACATCTCATACATCCTCTGGACAAATAGATCAGATTCAGAGAAAGACCTGGAAAAATATTCAAGTAGCAACGAAAAGCAGCCTCACGCTTAGTTTCAAGCTGCTGAGGACAAGTGCTCTGAAATCTCAAGAGAAGAATGTGGTTTTGTGGCCTGGGATATTTATGGAGCTTTTGAATGGGAGACTCAGAGGATTTTAGAGCTGGGTCTGACCTTGTGAGTTTTCTAGTGCTAGATCGATCTCCTTTAGCAAGTGAGGAAACTGACACTCAGAAAGAACAAGTGACTTTCCCCCAGATCAGAAAGCTCAATTAATAGCCGGATCCTGAAGGAAGGAGGAAAGAGTTAGATAGCAAAAAAGTAACTCCAGACCTTATGCTTTTCTAAGTTGTCCTCAGAATAATTGTTAATCTGGCCATTGCCGCGGCTCACTAGGCTAATCCTCCGCCTTGCGGCGCCGGCACACTGGGTTCTAGTCCCGGTCCGGGTGCCGGATTCTGTCCCGGTTGCCCCTCTTCCAGGCCAGCTCTCTGCTGTGGCCAGGGAGTGCAGTGGAGGATGGCCCAAGTGCTTGGGCCCTGCACCCCATGGGAGACCAGGATAAGTACCTGGCTCCTGCCATCGGATCAGCGTGGTATGCCAGCCGCAGCGCGCCGGCCACGGCGGCCTTTGGAGGGTGAACCAACGGCAAAGGAAGACCTTTCTCTCTGTCTCTCTGTCTCTGTCTCTCTCTCTCTCTCAGTGTCCACTCTGCCTGCCAAAAAAAAAAAAAAAAAAAAAAAAAAGAATAATTGTTAATCCTGGGCTGTTCACACTCAGTGCTCTGATTGGCACGTTATCACAGGGTGTCAGCGCTTGGGGACAATTGCGCTCTTCACGTAGGCACTCTGAATACCTTGGATTGTGACTTGAGGCCCTCACACTGCTTTTCACATCCATTTCCCATGACTCCTGTGGCTGATGTTTCTTGTCCATGAACCTGCCACCTGTCTCTCGGTTTCTAGTTCCTGGGGCTCTGCAAAAGCCACTCTGAAGCAAAAGCCACAAATCACCTGTTCATACGACCCTCATGTCACTTGAAACATTACATTATATCTCTTCTCATCTGTGATCCATCTCTCCTTGGGTGTAGTGTGATTTAAATATCTCCAACAGCTCTGTGATACGGTTTGCCACAGTAGTATTTCAAGCTGACTTTTCGTTAGACGCTGAGAAGGTGATTCACAATTATTGGGGCTGTTCCCTTCCGGCTGAGATTCAGAGGAGCCAGACAAAGGTCAAAGAGGAGGGTCTGCCTGTCTCCTTACTGACCAAGAGCCCCGCCAGTCTTGCTGAATGGAATGCAATTGGTAAGACAGCCAAGAAATTCAGCAGGGGGCTTGAAAGACGCTCAGCCAGACTTCAGTGATATTAGGTTAGGAGCAATTAGAACTTTTTATAACAGTTGGAAATGTGCCAGTTGTTGATAATGTAACAGCTTCAGGCTGCTGAGGCTAACTCTCAGTGTGGGAAGTATGTAATTTCTTTAATTAAAAAAGTCGTAAGTACTCATTTATTAATTTATCTCTCACTTTGTTTTGAAGTCATAATTTACAAAGTAAAACAGCAATTTCACAAAACTGAAACTAGAGGAAAAAACAATTCTTACAATCCTATCAAGACAGCAAATATAACTTTTCATTTATTTCCTGCTAAGGCTCTACATATTTGTGTGTAGAGTAATAATAGTAATAATGTGAATAGATATAATAATAATAATCTGTCTATAACAGGTTATTTCCTTGTCATTTACTATGTTCATTTCCTATATTTTTCTACCTATTGTCAATGACATAATTGTCTTAATCATTTTCCTGTTTTTGACCATTTGATTTTTTTTTTTTTTTGACAGGCAGAGTGGACAGTGAGAGAGAGAGACAGAGAGAAAGGTCTTCCTTTGCTATTGGTTCACCCTCCAATGGCCGCCGCAGCTGGCGCGCTGCAGCCGGCGCACCACACTGATCTGATGGCAGGAGCCAGGTGCTTCTCCTGGTCTCCCATGGGGTGCAGGGCCCAAGCACCTGGGCCATCCTCCACTGCACTCCCTGGCCACAGCAGAGAGCTGGCCTGGAAGAGGGGCAACCGGGACAGAATCCGGCGCCCCGACCTGGACTAGAACCCGGTGTGCTGGCGCTGCAAGGCGGAGGATTAGCCTAGTGAGCTGTGGCGCCGGCGACCATTTGATTTGTTTTTACTTTTCACAAGTATAAAAAGTTCTGTGATGAACATTCTCATTGTACAACCTTTTCTACATATAGAATTGTTTCTTATTTTTTAAAGATTTATTTTTATTTATTTGAAAGACAGTTACAGAGAGATGTAGAGACAGAGAGAGAGGTCTTCCATCTGCTGGTTCATTCCCTAGATGGCCTCAACGGAGCTGCGCCAATCTGAAGTCAGGAGCCAGGAGCTTCTTCTGGGTCTCCCACGTGGGTGCAGGGGCCCAAGGACTTGGGCCAACTTCTACTGCTACCTCAGGCTGTAGCAGAGAGCTGAATTGGAAGAGAAGCAGCCGGGTCTCGAACCGTCACCCATATCGGATGCTGGCACTTAAGGCCAGGGCTTTAACCTGCTGCGCCACAGCGCCAGCCCCAGAATTGTTTCTTTAGAATTGATTCACCAATATGGTCGAAAAAGGACAAATGTGGTAATTCCTGAAATATAGTTGGGTCCCAAAAGAAATATACTAATTTACGATTATACTGATTATTCCTGGATAAGTTAAAGAAAATGTCTCATTTAAACAAGTATTTATTTACTCATTTATGTATTTACTTGAGAGGATGAGAGAGAGACAGAGACCGCCATCTGCTTCCTAAATTCCTGCAACTCCTGGTGCTGGGCCAGGCAGAAGCCAGGAGACTGGAGTTCAACCCAGGTCTCCCATGTAGGTGTCAGGGACCCAAAGTACTTGAGCCATCACCTGCTGCTTCTCAGGGTGCACATTAGCAGAGATGGAGAAAGAGCAGAGCAGGGACGCAAGCCCAGACACTGTGATATGGGCTGCAATCATCCTAACCTATGTCTCACCTGCTAAGCCAAACATTTGCCCTTCATTTTTATTTTTATTTGTATTTCCCATTAGTTCTATGGAGAATTGATCATTGGTAAAAATTGTTTTTGCACAGAAACTGTGCCGTGTACAAGTCAGGAAGGTTTAAATCATTTAATAAAGTCTTAGAAAAGTCGCAGGGAGGGGTTCTTGCCTATTCAGCGCAGCAGGATGCTAATGCTCATGACCCAAAGCAGTAGCAGGGTCCGCTCTGCAAATGGTGATGCCAGCACTAGTGAGTGCTGCTGACTTTGGCATCATCACAAACTGCCGTGGGCAACAGTGCCCCTAGCATGCAGAGCCTGAGGGCACGTCTCTGCCTGCTGAAAGAGAAAAAGTGCTTCCGCAGCAGACTCAGTAGTCGGCATAACAGAGGCACTGCCCCACAGTAGACACAGCCAATGGCCGGAGAGACCTAGGGAGGCACTGAAGATTAAAGCTTGCACATCATACTCAGTGATGGGAGGAAGATGGGAACTTTTGATGAGGGATGAGCTAAAGCATTATAGGATAGGTTGAGCCAGAATCATGTTTACTATTAAATATAGTTCCCCGTCATTGTCTGATTATGCCAGTTATATGGAAGGAAATATAAGGAAATGCTTCTATAAATTTTCCATTGCACATGATGACAGTTTTTTACTGCAATCTGGATGTTTTAAATGATAAGGGGGCATGTTTTGGCACAGTGGATAAGCCACAGCCTAGGAAACACACATCTCATAAAAGAGTACCTGGGTTTTAGTTAGAGCTCCACTACTGATTCCAGCTTTCTGCTATATCGCTGCCCAGGAGTCAGCAAATAATGGATCAAGTATTTGTGTCCCTGCCTCCTATATAGGAGACAACATTGAATTCCTGAATCCTGCGTTTGGCCTGGTTCAGTCTTGGCTGTTCAATCTTGGTATCTGGGTAGTGAACCCACAAATAGAAAATTTCTCCTTGTCTGTCTCTGTGTGTCTCTCTTCCTTTCAAATAAATAAAAATACATACCATTTTTAAATAAAAATAAATAAATAAATTTAAAAATTATAAGAAAATAATGCCATCTCTAATTTTGCATGTAAACAAAATGAGAATGTTTATTTTCAAAGGATTTGTTTAGTATGGATTGAGAGAATATATGTTTTAAAAATTCTAGCCTATCGCCGGTGCCATGGCTCACTAGGCTAATCCTCTACCTGTGGCTCCGGCACCCCAGGTTCTAGTCCCGGTCGGGGTGCCGGATTCTGTCCCGGTTGCCCCTCTTCCAGTCCAGCTCTCTGCTGTGTCCAGAGAGTGCAGTGGAGGATGGCCCAAGTGCTTAGGCCCTGCATCTGCATGGGAGACCAGGAGAAGCACCTGGCTCCTGGCTTCAGATCAGCTCGGTGCGCCGGCTGCCATGAGCCGGCCACAGCGGCCATTGTTAGGTGAACCAAGGGTAAAAGGAAGACCTTTCTCTCTGTCTCTCTCTCTCTCACTGTCCACTCTGCCTGTCAAAAAAATTAAAAAAAATAAAATAAAAAAAATTCTAGCCTGTTGGTGTGTTATAAACGTTTTTTCTTATTGAGTTAGAATGATAACCATATCAATTTTAAAATATTTATTGAGAATCCATTCTGTGTAAGGCATTGTTGGGTTAAGGAATAGTAATAACTCATGCATTTGTAATAACTGATGGTTGAAAATGATCATGGGGATGACATGTTTGTCATTAGAGAGATGGCTTCCTTTCATGTTACACAGATGTTCTTACCACACTATGTCTTATTTATTTTTGTTATGTGTGGTTTTCTGCTATTGAAATAAAATTCTTAACTGTCCACTTTGCTTTCGCATAAACAGTGATGATATTCTTTTCTTTTCTTTTCTTTTTCTTTTTTTTTGACAGGCAGAGTTAGACAGTGAGAGAGAGACAGAGAGACAGAGAGAAAGGTCTTCCTTCCATTGGTTCACCCCCCAAATGGCCGCTATGGCCAGCGCACTGCGCTGATCCAAAGCCAGGACCCAGGTGCTTCTTCCTGGTCTCCCATGCGGGTGCAGAACCCAAGGACCTGGGCCATCCTCCACTGCAATCCCGGGCCACAACAGAGAGCTGGACTGGAAGAGCAGTGACCGGGACATAATCTGGCACCCCGACCGGCACTAGAACCCGGGGTGCTGGCGCCGCAGGCAGAGAATTAGCCTAGTGAGCACGGTGCCGGTCCTGTAGTGATGATATTCTTAAAGGTTCTGGGTGTGTTGTTTAAGTTGTCTGAATTGTACTTTTAGGAATAATTATCATAGTGGTTCCAATTTTCATGGTGTACTTGTTAAGCTCTGCTGGGCATAGGTCTCCTTTTATTTTAATAACTGCTATCCTTATTAAAGTGGCTAAGTGGTGTCTAGTGACTAAAAGACTCAGTTGTCAAAGTATTTACACAAAGAGAATCACAGTATTATCCACACTGTTTTATTCAACTTGTCTTTCTAGTCTCCATTCAACTTGCGTGCTGAAATTCCTGATGACAAACCAGAGGAAGAGTCTCTTCAAGAAAGAGATTCAAAGTACCCTCTAGATCTTCTTTGCCGACTGGGATCATGAAAAATGTGACATTGACTTTAGTTACGTAGAATGGAACCCTCCCTAAAGTGAGGATCACAGGGGTCCCTTAACTCAGATACTGAACTGTATGTACTGGATGAAATTCAGAATTTTCTCTTATAGGTCATCAAAAGCATCTACATCCTTTACCTATCTTACCTAGTATTAAAATCCCCAAAGCAAATTAAACTTAATATTTTAATTTAGATCATGTAACATACTTGGTGAATGAATATTACTTCTTATGAATTAGTAATTAAAATTTTCTTCTAAAATGTATACTATTGTGACTTTTAATATTCTTCCTTTGAAGAGAGAAAAATGTAAATCAGGAGAGGAATAGTTACAGTGCTACATTCTGCTAGTGGTTGGGAGAAGAGAGAAGAAGGAAATGAAAAAAAAAATGTACTTAGACTTCTATCCCTTAGATTTAATTAAAAGCTGTTCTTTTTGTTTGCCTTTTTGGCATGGCTGCAGATTAATATTTTTTTCATATTTCCATGAAATTAAAAATGCCCATTGTTTCTTTTAGTAGATGAAATTGTTTTAAATAAGCCTGAAATAATACTGAAAACCAATAACTAGTTATGTTGAAAATAAAAAGGACATCTAAAGCAACCAGAAATAAAAATTCCTAAAAATGTTTTCATTTGACTTCTATTTGAGAATATTTCTAGTGATAGATAATGAATTCTTTCATTTTACAAATACTCAACCATTTATTAGCAGGAAAAATTTGGTTTAATTGGCTTAGTATAGAGTTTTCTTATTCAAGTCTACAATTAACATGCTGGTTTTCATAACCTTATTCTCATGTCTATTTACTTCTACTCAGTATGAAGCTTACTGCATTTTTTAAAAAAAGACTTATTTATTTATTTATTTGAAAGAGCTACAGAGAGAAAAAGGGAGGGAGGGAGGGAGGGAGAGGGAGAGAGAGAAAGAGAGAGAGAGATCTTCCATTCACTGGTTTACCCCATAGATAGCCAGCACTGGGCCAGGCCAAAGCCAAGAGCCAGGAGCCTTATCTGGGTCTCCCACAAGTGTGACAGAAGCTGAAGTGCTTGAGCCATCTTCTGCTGCTTTTCCCAGGCCATGAACATAGAGCTGGATCACAAATGGAGTAGCCAGGACTCAAATTGGTGCCCAGGTAGAATGCTGGTGTTGTAGCTGGTGGCTTTACCCACTACACTACAATGCTGGCCCAAGTTACTGTATTTTCACTCAGTCAGGCATTGTTTTTACAGAACTTCTACTGCTAGATGCTTATTATGATAGGGGTCAAGAACAGAAAAATTAGCAGAACTCAATATCTGCCAGAGGGGAATTCTACTCTGGAGGTAAAATGAGCAGTAGACAAAGGAATATTTCCATTAAACTTCAGATTGGAGGAGTTATGTGATGAAAATTTTGTTAATAAGAATGTATTAGCAGAAACACTCAGAGATTATCTCACATATCTAAAGGGACTAACGGAGATTATGTGTAGTTTAAATCTTTCATTTTATCAACAAGTTAATTCAAGTGCAGACTTCACAGACAGTGAGTAGCTTAATTGTTTGAGGATCTAAACCTCCTAATATTTTATCATAAGAAATGTTTGAATAAACAGTCTAATTTAACCTCCATAGGTGTATACTTCTCTTTGTTATATTAGGCATTTTTTTTGGACAAGCAGAGTTAGACAGTGAGAGAGAGACAGAGACAGAGACAGAGACAGAGAGAAAGGTCTTCCTTTTTCCATTGGCTCACTCCCCAAATGGCCACCACAGCCGGTGGGCAGCGCCAATCCGAAGCCAGGAGCCAGGTGCTTCTCCTGGTCTCCCGTGGGGTGCAGGGCCCAAGCACTTGGGCCATCCTCCACTGCACTCCCAGGCCACAGCAGAGAGCTGGACTGGAGGAGGAGCAACAGGGACATAATCTGACGCCCCCGACCGGGACTAGAACCCGGGGTGCCAACACCACAGGTGGAGGATTAGCCTAGTGAGCCGTGGCACCGGCCAATATTAGGTGAATAGCAAACAATTTCATGTGTCCATTTATTGGAGTGGATCTATTTATTTGTATTTAAGAATTCTTAAAAAATTCTAAAATTTAATTATTTTCATTTTTTAAATTTGAAAAGCAGAGGACAAGGAAACACACATGTATACACACATACATAGACACACACACACAGAGAAAAAGAAAGAGAGAGGGAGAGAGAGACAGAAATTTTCTGTCTTTTGGCTTAGTCCCCAAATGACTGCAACTGTTGAGGCTGGACTAGGCCAAAACCAGAAGCCAGGAACTCAGTATGGTTCTCTCATGTGGTGTCAGTGCACAAGCCCTTGAGCCATTGCCTGCTGCCTAGCAGGGTGTACTCCAGTGTAAGATACAGGTGTCCTGATTGGCGTCTTAACTGCTGTGCCAAATGCTGCCCCCGTTGGCAAGAATTTAAAATTCTTGCTTTAAAACCTAGGTTTTACTCTTCTTCAGGGTTGGAGAAGATCAGCAGACCAAATGACTATTGCCATTGCAAAGACAGTTGTTTATTCACAGTTCCCAAGGGGAGGGGACAAGCAAGGAAAGGAAAGGCCTTGTGGGGAAGAACCAGAGGCAGTCAGCAGGCAGACAGGGCGGGAGGAAAGCATGGACAACAGTCTTTACTCTGTTTTACATGGTATGGAATGGGTGAGGCAGGGTGACCAGGTCTGGGATTGACTAGTTTGAATAATTTCAAATAATTTCAATAATTTTGGAGTGTAGGTCTGTCCCCAGGTGTCTGCTCCTGGTCCTTCATTATTAGGTCAGGGGAATATTTACCAGGAGTAGAAGAGACCGGGGTTGGGGGCTGTGGGTGAGGAATGGATTCTGGATTGGTTAATGTGTAAATAAAAGATGTGCTCAAAGCCAGTCAAGAACTCTAAGACCTTGCCGGTCCTGGGGGAAGGAGCAGTAGGCAGTATTTCCATTATCATTGAGGCCCCAGACGCTCAGAGCACCAAGGATAGAGAAAATAAAATGTAAACACAGATGTCTATCAAGAAACATAATTTTATTCTGATTGTGGATAAGGCTGTACCTTTATCGAACCAGTTCTGATTATCATGATAATGGCCTGTGATGAAGTTTTCAGTTTAGCTTATTTTTGCTAAAGCCACAGTATCATCATATAATCTTTTCTCAAGATTATATTATAATCCTTTGGACAAGAAGCTAAATATTTCTGGAGCTGCATGTCATTTGTGCTTCGACAACAGCTTGAGTTCTCCAAAGGAAACATGCTAATATAAACCTGAAAAACCCACATATTGCTATGCCAATAATTACAATCCTGCAGTTAGGAGGGCGCATTTGTCAATAGCTCTTCACATGAGAAAAGAAACTGAGACTATACATTACAATACGTTTTATTAAAAAGGGCATCAACCTGTAAGTTTATGTTTTGAAATTTGAAAAAACTTTGTCATCTAAAGTCTTCAGAAAATGGAAGACGAGGTCCTGATTTGCCACCTCTAACATATTTAACCCGAATGTAACTGAACTTTCACTGGGCCCCCCAATTTAATTAGCTAAAATTTTGAGCGTAGGAGTGTTTGTGGTGTGGGAGAAAGATGTGCTGTTTTGTCCCTCTCCACTAAGGCTGCTAGTTATCTATTACTGGAGCTGTGGACTGAATGATTGCTTAAGTCACTGACAGCTAGAATTTGCCTTAATCATGAAGAAAGTAGATTTGAAAATTAGCTCTCTGATTATTTGTAAACATTTTATTTATGATTTTATTTACTTGAGAGGCAGAGCGACAGAAAGCTCCCAAATGTTGGCTTACTCCCCAAATGCTCCTAATGGCTGAACAGGAGCTAGGAACTCAGTCCAGGTGTCCCGTGTGGGTGGCAGGGCCCCAAGTCTATGGACCTCCACTGTTGCCACTCCGATCAATTTTGTGTGTCTCTGACTTGCTGTGAAGATAAGGAAGACATTGAAGAAACAATCATACCTTTAGTAATTTTAATTTCCTTGATTCATATCACTGCCAAGTAGCTAAAGGGCTAATTAAAAAAATATAGCATGGAGGGTAAGAGAACTCTTGGCTTAAATTTATTCCTTAAAATGGAAAAAAATTATATATGGGTTTGTCTAATTACTCATTAAGCTGACAATTATTAAGTTTCCTCCATTCTCAGTAATTATACCTTGTTTTTGCTGGTGTCTTTATACACTTCCTGTAATGAAGAATTAAAAAGAAGTAACAACATAAAAAATCCTCCCCCAAACCAATAACAACAGCAACAACAACAAAACCAACCCACCTTTGCATTTCTGAAACATAAGATTTCTACCTAATTTGAAATTTATGCCAATAATTTCACCAGAAGAATGTGCCAAATAAGTGAATATTTTTAGTTCCACGAGCTAAACAGCAGATACCAATCTGTGATTGAAGATAAACAATCTGTCAGCTAAATATTTAAAAATAACGAATATAGCTTCTTTCTAATATGCAATATCAAATCACTTTTGAAGCTCAGATTGGTTTTGTCCTTAAGTTCTTGTTTTTTACTCTCGAATGGATGCTTAACTAGTTTGTTTAAAAAGATGTTAACCTTTTCAACTAGCACATGGATATTGTGGAGGGAAAAGCCTGCCTCTGTAGACACCCTCTGACAGGGAGCTTAAAACGGTCCATTGTTTTGACCCTGGTCTCTGGTTCTTCCATGTATCACTGTTCTTGTCAAAGGAGTGTATTTTAAAAGGATGCCATTTATGACTCCAGAACAATATCTACTTTTTCTCCTCATCATTGTCATTCTCTATATGATGAGGAAAGATTTTTGCAATGTTTCCTGACTTGGACACATCACTCTAAAATCCTAAATAATGTTATCATGTGAATTGATACTGGGTTCTGTTGAATCACTTGGCGCTTTTTAATATTTGTTTGACAAGATGAGTTATTGATTGAATAGTATGTTTCAGTTATTTCTAAGAAGATAGAATAACTTTTTACTACAGATTCATTTAATAAGAATTATTTAAATCTCGAAAGACCAGTCCTTAAGATTTCTGCCAGTTTTCTCTATTTTAATGAGAGCACAAAACAATGCGATAAAACAAGAGGAGCATTTTGGGGATATTTCCTGCAGGATCATAAATATATAAAAAGTTATGTGAATCCTATTGTTAATCAGTCTTCTGTTTTCAAAGGCATTGGCACCTTTTCAGATACCTTAAAAATTATCTTTTAGGCTCTCTACCATGAAGATTTAAAGTATATTTTACTGGGACATTTGGCCTCAAGAGGTTTAAACAGATTTTATTGTGAGTGTGGGTTTAATTTCATGACTTCTTACCTAGAAATCAAACAATTCTTCCTTGAAGTTGGTTATATTATCTATTCTAGACTATTCAGGTGGTCTGTTCTGATTGTTGGGGTTTATCACAGAGCTTAGGTTTAGAGCTGCTGCTGCAATATTGGTATCCCAATTCATACTCTCTACCACGTGTACATTTACACTCAATTATGTAATGCCTTTGTAAAGGCAGCCATTTTATATGCTCATCCTTGTTTGCAGCTCAACCTCTCACATTCAACATTTTCTTAAAATCATCAATGCTCAGAGGACGTAAGTGGCTGTGGTCAGGAATACAGGCTCTGCCATCCCATCCTATCCCTGGGCTCCAGCCTCAAATCTGTAGCAGTCTAAGTATGTAGCATTAGGCAGATTACTTAAGCCCTTCGTGTCTAAGGTCCCTGCCCTGCAAAATAGAAGTAGTAAAATGGTAAAGTCCCCTCCACAGAACTGTAAGTTCAGCTTGAAAAATTTGGGACTGGCACTGTGCTGCAGTGGGTTAAGCCGCCACCTGCAGTTCTAGCATCTCATATGAGCACTGGTTCAAATCTTGGCTGCTCCAAGTCTCAGTCCAGCTCCCTGCTAATGCACCTGGGAAAGCAGAAGAAGATGACTCAAGTCTTTGGGATCCTGGCACCCACATAGCAGACCTGGAAAAAGCTCCTGGCTCCTGGTTTTGGCCTGGCCCAGCTCTGGTTGTTGCAACCATATGATGAGTGAACCAGCATATGCAAGATCCCTCTCCCTCTGTGTGTGTGTGTGTGTGTCTGTCTGTCTGTCTGTTTCTACTTTTCTCTTTGTAACTCTGCCTTTCAAATAAATAAGTAAATAAATCTTTTAAAAAATTGAATCTAGTAAACTCAAGATCCTGTTTTTGTGAGATTAATAAAACGAGAATGAGGGCTAGTACAGGAAGTGTTCTTGGGACAGGAAGGGTGGAGCCTCTTTTTTCCTTTCTGCTTGTCCTTTAATTTGCTGATGTAGAGAACACAATCAGAAGTGTGTTGTTCTCAGAGGATGTGGGAGGCTGTTCACAGCCTGTTGAGTTAACTGCTTCTCAAAGGAGCAGAAACGTATTTTACTGCCAGCCTCCAGGTCACCTTTGGTGTCCTCAAGCATGGCTGCATGAAATAGACTGAATACAGGGTAACCAAGCATGGAGATTTTCTTTTTATGCATCATTGACTATTTCCTTCTCCTTCTCCTTTGTCTTTTCTGGGAGAAAACATAGACATTGGTTCTTTAATTATTATATATCTAGCATAATCTAGACTTCTTCAGTGTATAATAATTTTAAACTTTTTATTCATTATATTTGGCTTTTTATGCCTTAAATTATTTTTCTTACAGGCAAAGTTCATTGTAGAAGTTCTGTACTAGAAACATTTCAGATTTAAAGTAGATCTTTAAAAGGATAGTAAAATTGATAATATTACAATATTAGTAATCACATTGATTGTGTCATGCAATCAATGATATAATATCAGTACTACTGGTAATACTATGATTAGTGCTAGTAATAATCACGATCATAGGAAAATTGGTTTGTATGATACTTACAACTTTCCAGACAGTTAGTATATCTATTATTTCATTTGATGTTCCCAATGATCTTCACTGACACTCGTATATAAATATACTAAGATATATTAGCAAACACACTGAGTTCCAGAAGGTTGCATCAAGATCTCAATTTGCACCAGTAGATTGTACCCTAAAAGTCACATTCTTCTTATTTATGCACTTGATGATGGCCTAGCTGCAAATTTAGCCTCATTATTTCTTCACATGAGGCTGGGATTAGATTAAGACATCTTAGCAGATATCTTTGAAGATATTATTTATTTGCTTACTTAGTTTCAAGCCTTCCACATTTGGGATGAGTTATCTCACATCTGGAAATAAGTTTTTTCCTAATATGATTTTATAAACACACTTAAAGACTGTTAGAAATTGTGCTAGTTTGCTTTGGTTTAGACACAAGACTGTAACTTGATGACTGTAATGCCAAACAACAGTCATTTCAAGTCAAAGGAAGGGTGACATTTTGCCGTGATTCTTTGAACATGTTTTTGCCAAACCAGGATTTTTTTGGATCTTGCCTGATAGGAATCTGATTCAATTTTAGAGTCGTTAAGAGCTAATCCATTGAAGATCATTTTTCTTTTTCAATGAAAATAAAGCACTTTGGTGGGAGACACTTTATACAATCATTCTCAGTCGAGCCGGAGCCTTCTTCCCCCACTCCTGTTCCCTGCCTTCGCTGCAAAAGCTCTGTGAAAAATAAGCACAGATGAGAGGACGCAATGACATCTGCCTTCCTGCTTGTGGTTTCATAAGTGATACTTCTGTGGGATGCAGTTGTACTGATATTGGTAGGAAGGGGAATCCATTTTTCATTATTGAAAATAGCTTTTTTCCTTCATTGAAAATGACATTTGTGCGTCACAGGAAAGTGGAAGCTTGGAATGAAGAAAGTGTCAGGATAAATTTAGCTTTTGTCTTTCCTCCCGTCTCAATTTGGATATTGTTTGCGAGATGAGTACTGTTCAGCTCTCAGGACTGTGGACATTTTGAAAGGGGTGGGAAACAAGCACAGGTGCACCGGACAGTGAACAATCAGATGCAGTTCAATCAATGACTGGTTTTGTCTGTCCTCGCAGGAGGGCCTTTTGTTCCTTCCTTCCCCATCCCTGGTTTTTATGGTCACGCTGTGTGATAAATAATAAGATCCAGAGACTGGACACCAAGAGTCTGGCCTTCATTCAACCTGATAAATTATGTGTCTAAGTATACTATTTCATGCCCTCCTACTGGTTTTTTAAAAACTTCTTTTTCTTTTGGGTACTTATTACGCATAGAAAAAAATGTAACCTATTCGGGGTTTAAGAAGGTACTTCAAAAAGTCTGTGGAAGATGGTTTTAAAAGATGTTTATATTGGTGCAAAAACATTTGAAATCCATGCATAGTTTTTTTCATCCTACACGTTTTCCATGAACCTTTACATTCTCCCCATCTTCATGGATTTCAGTATTCCTTTTTCAGGAAAACAATCTTTTAATTCCGTTTTCCATGAGGTTTTTAAAGTACCCTTGTACATAAACACACATACCTATTTATACGTGTGTATATACAAATATATGTATGCACACATTTGTGTATATGCATGGATACACAAATGTACACACATATGAGGGGTCTTCAAAAAAGTTCATGGAGATGTGTATTATGAAAAAAATCTGTATTTGTTTTTTTTTTCAAACAAATAAACTTAATTCCATGCTATGCAGCCTGCTGCATGAGCCTCTCATACACACACACACGTGAATTATTGACATTTGTGCAGGGGACTTAAATACTTAGGGACAAATGCTTAGGGCTTTGCAGCCTTCATCAAGCAATCTTCTGTAAATCATTAAGTTTGCTACAAATATAGATGTTTTCAATATATGTGTTCCAGCACTCTGAATTTTCTTTATTTTTCCATGTTCTTGTATTTAGAAGGTAAAAAATGGCAACAACGCTGACTGTAGAGGCTAGAGAATAATGTATGTTTGTGTAAGTAAAATTGGGGATGAGTATGGATGTGTGGTTGAATGATAGATTGATGGCTGGTGGATAGCAACTGTTAACCTGTTACACAATAAAGTGTCTCCAACTTCACAAATTTGCCACAGATTTGGAAAAATGATGGCTTTACACTTTTAGTTTGTTATCAGTTCAGTGGCAGCTCTAGAGCTGGTCTGCTATTAATTACTTCAACATTGCAAACGTCCATGTACTACAGCAGTCACTGCAGTCTTGGGGCTTGTACATCATTCTAAAAGAGCAGATTTGGTTAATAACTATTACCTTACAGACTTTACCCAGAACCCCTTTTAGTGAACAGCAATCTTCCACTTTTGAAAAGACATCTTTGTGTCTGAATTAAATATCCCATGCTATAATTCACCTTTGTACATTGAAAATGGATAAAATGGATCATTTGAATAAAATGATTGTGGTTTCTTGAATAGGAATCTTCCACAGACTCAATAATGATTTCCATTTGAAGAATGCTTTCAATTAATGTGCAAACCCAACAATTTGTGAAGGCAGATACGATATGCAGTTTTCCAGTGAGAAGGCTGTGGTTTGGGCAAGTTAAGCAGCTCAGGCTACAGAATGAGTGAGGCTTGCCACATCCAGGACTCTACCAGTTCCATCCAGACACACTTGTACCATCTGAAAATGAACAAATGAAAATCCACCCTTAAATAATGACTCTACAGTGAATTTCTCACACAACGTTTAGTTGAAATTCCACATCTACTCAATCACAGTAACAGTATCTCCATTTTACAGAAAATAAACACAGACTCAGGGACTCATCTGCAGCCTCACTGGCTTGGCACGGGTGACATGCCAGTGATAAGGACAGGTTTCCAATTCTTAGCTCTGCAAACAGTGCGGCTTGTTCCTCCCGACCGTGCCTACCACCTTCCCCAGAAGCAGCCTGTTTTACCCTCCTTTTTACCTTGTAACAGAATTCTGAACAATTCTTGTTTTGGTCAAGGCATATAAAAATTAAAGTCAACTTCTGTGCAAATAAATTAAGGAGAAGATTAAAAAGAAGGTAAAAAGAAGATAATACAACTGAAGCTGGACTTGACACATGAACTGGATAGTGGGATATGGGGAGCTGATAGTGTAACAACATCACTACCAAGGCCATTACTGAGGCAGCACAGTAACAGGAAAGTAGGTAATATAAATGATGCCATTAAAGTTGCACATGCCTGTGTTTGAAGATTTGGAGGGGGAAGGTAGTCTTTTCTCTTGGACTGCTGAGTTGAAGTCTTGTTCAAAACTGTATTGAAGGGCTGGCGCCGCGGCTCAATAGGCTAATCCTCCGCCTGCGGTGCCGGCACCCCGGGTTCTAGTCCTGGTTGGGGCACCGGGTTCTGTCCTGGTTGCTCCTCTTCCAGTCCAGCTCTCTGCTGTGGCCCGGGAGTGCAGTGGAGGATGGCCCAGGTGCTTGGGCCCTGCACCCGCATGGAAGACCAGGAGAAGCACCTGGCTCCTGGCTTCAGATCAGCGCGGTGAGCCGGCTGGAGCGCGCCGGACGCAGCGGCCATTGGGGGGTGAACCAATGGCAAAGGAAGACCTTTCTCTCTGTCTCTCTCTCTCTCACTGTCCACTCTGCCGTCAAAAACAAAACAAAACAAAACTGTATTGAAGGCCACTAAATCAGGGTGGCTTTGTTTTAAGTTTTATGTATTTTCAGAGTGGTTATTTCCTAAATCTCTTGCATTTGAAAACTGCTGAAATTTTAGCTTACTCATTGGGTTTGCTTATTACCCTCTCCCTTTTTCCAGATGGAACTTGAGTTGATAAATAAGACTAAGCAAATAGTAGAATACAAGTGCCCACACTCAAGGAATATTGTATCTTTTAAAAGATATTTATTTATTTATTTGAAATGCAGAATTACAGAGAAACAGAGGCAGAGAGAGAGAGAGAGAGAGAGAGAGAGAGAGAGAGATGGCTGCAATGGCTGGAGCTGCATTGATCTGAAGCCAGAAGCCAGGATCTTCTTCTGGGTCTCCCATGTAGATTCAGGGGCCCAAGGATTTGGGCCTTCCTCTACTGCTTTCCCAGGCCATAGCAGAGAGCTAGATTGGAAATGGAGAAGCCAGGTCTCAAATCAAGTCCCATATGGGATTCCAGCACTACAGGCGGTGGCTTTACCTGCTATGCCACAGTGCTGGCCCCAGAATATTGTACCTTTATTACAGTTACTCTTTGTCTTTGAGTTTCTTTGCAGCCTGGACAAAAATTGAGAAGTTCATCATTTTTTTTTATTTAGTTCACAGAATTTTAATAGACATATTTTTCACAAGTTTACAAAGTGAACTCCCAATGAATTAATGAAAATGATATTCAAAAGCATTTTACAGGGATTTAGTCATTTTTCCCCACTGTCCTAGTCAACTTTAAGGAGAAAGCTTAATATTAAACTGCAAGTCAATGCAAGCAAATCTATGAGGGCCTAAGCTAAGTCATCTACATGATCCAAAAAACTGGCTCCAGGGACAGAATTTGAGTTCCAACCCAGAGAAGTGCAAGGTAGTATGTTTCTAAGACAATATTCCTTCAATTTCATGTGTCTTCCACAAGGTTTTGTTAAGAAAGAGCTGGAGGATAGCAAAGTGGTTAACACTAAGATGCAGTAAAGAAACAGGACACAAATATTCTGGCCAGTGGCAGCAGCTCTGGGCAGAGAAGTTATCCAGAAGAATTAAGTCAGCTCACCCTGTGGCCTGCAGCCACACTCCAGTTACTGCAGCAGCTGTCCAAGTCAACAGTCTTGGCTTTTGTTAGGCTGTATCTCTGGCACCCTACTCCACATCTCCACTGTGTTTTGGCCTTTGGTATCCTGCACGGTGCTGCCTCTTGGATCACAAAGACTGAACCTTGTCTTCCAATGTCTCCAGTAGCAGTCTGACTTGAATTTAGCTACTTTCAATCTTGGAAAGTTTTGGGAAAGACGAGGCAGGACAAGATAGCCTTAATGGAGATCTGGTGTACCATATTGGCCATTGATTGACATTGTAAGCTGTAGAGACAAAATGAGTTATTCAGTACTGAGGTGCTCTCATAAAAGATGGGAAAGCTGTCTTTTAAGGAGAAAGTCTCACTTTCGAATCCTTTTAGTTGAATGATCTGAGTGGCAAAAACTTGTCCACCAGTCCATAGCACAGAGGGTTTTTTTTTCCACTAAACCAAGTCAGCCTATTAATTCTGAAACTCACTATGGCACTATTCATAGAGCTTTGAATATTTTAGAGATAATTCAATCTAAAGGCAAATAACCTTTACAGATAACTTGTGAATCAAATCAGCCCCATAAACCTGTCCACTGTTCTTAAGAAATCTGAAATTTACAAAAGCTTGAATTCTTGAATGATTTGTAAAATTTAGAAGACTTCATGTTTAAATGTTGATTTCCAGTTTTTTTTTTTTTTTTTTAATGAGATATGCCTTATTTGGGGTCATCTTCTCATATGCCACAGACAGCAGATGCTGAGTGGCTTTAGGCTACTTTAGACCAAGCAAACTCTCTCTAAATTCATGTCCTCACCGTCCGCCTGACATGGGGTGTCTTTTAGTTAGCTCATACTACCATAACAAAGTGCCATAGACTTGGTGGCCTGCACATCATATATCTACTTTCTCACAGTTCTATAGGCTAGAAGCCTGAGGGGCAGCCTTCTCCCCATGACATCACAAGGCAGGGTGGGAGGAGAGACAGAAAAAGATAGGGAGGGGGAGAGTGGGAGAGAAAGAGACAGGGGGTGAGAACTGGTGTCTCTTCTTAGAAAGACACTAATCTCATTATGAAAGCACCACCTCATGATTTCTTCTAACCCTACTTACCTCCCAAAAATCTCATCTCCTAATCCATAATACTGGGGATTAGGGCTTCAAAGTATGAATTTTGTGGGGACTGAACATTCAGCCTGAAAAAGATTCAAGTGTCAGTTGCCATTTATCATGCTGCCTAATCCTCTGCTCTTCAGCCACTTACACACATGCTCAGCCTCTGAAATTATTGAGTGTGACACTCCTGAAGTCATCCATTGTACACATTTCACCACTATGGGAACTAAAGCTCAAAAGTTTTCTCAGTTCTGTTAGTCAAGATTTAATCCAACAAGGTCTGGCTCTAAGTTAAGGAGTATTGGTTCTTTTTCTGGTGTTTCTTATTCTCACATCTCTGTAGATTTATGCTTTATAATTGATGAGTATAATAATGTTCACCACACATTAAATATTTGCCCGTTATATAGAATTAGATGTATTCATATAACTGAGGAGTACCTGGGTTTGAGTCCCAGCTCCTCTGCTTCTGGTCCAGCTTCCTGTTAATGCACACCTTTGGAGGCAAAAGATGGTTTCTCAAACACTTGTGTCCCTGACACCCAGGTGAGATACCTGAATTGAGTTTGGGTTCCTGGCTTTGGCCTGGCCCAGCCCTCCCCAAGCATTTGGGAAGAAACCAGTGGATGGGAGATCTCTCTGTCTCTGAGTCTGTGTCTCTCTTTTTCATTCTGCCTTTCAAAAAAACCCTGAAAATGAATAAATAACAATATAAAAGTTCTACTTCAGGCCTTGAACTATTGTATTTTGATGAGGTGAAGGCTTAGCTACATATAATGTCCTCATGACTTAAAACAAGTCAGATGTTTCATTTAAAACATGTAATTTCATGAGAAAGCCAGGAAACTAATTGCTTAGCATAATTCACATAAGCTATACAGTGCACAATATTTACAGATAACTTTGCTGGCATTACCTGATTATCTATTTGCCTATGCTTGATCTGAGAAATAGCCTTGAAGTTGTGCTGTCCAAAGATAATCTGGAAAATGTTCAAAATAGAGAGTCATAAAATTTATACATAGAGTTTTAAGGTTGAGGATGGCAATTAGATTTCCAAGAGATGCAGGCATCAGGGACAGGAACTCGCACAGAAGAGGACTTGGAATGACTCATGTCTATACTCCTCTTCCCTCCTCTCCTCTCCTTTCCCCTCCTCTCCTCTCCTCTCATCTCACTCTGTCATCTCCCTCCCATCCCTTTCACTTTCTGCCCCCTCAGTAAGGTACAGATTCTCTCAAATATGTAAAGCAAAGAAAGGCTTGTTCATGAAACACGTGCCATTACTGTGATTTCTGTATCTTTCTCTTTATGTTTCTGTTGTTGCACAGAAACATTCCCAAGCTCCTACCAAAATGGCCCTAAGCAAAGGAGAGAATATATTTCAAGCTTGCATTCTTTATGCATTAGCTTTTATATAATTTTCCTTTTTTGAGACAGTATTTTTAAATAGAAAACTTAGGAAACAAGAAATGGTATAGAAAATTATTATTGGAAAAAATCCTACAAAAATATCTAACTTATACATTATCTTGCTGGTGCAATCTGAGTCCTGCTGTAGACTTCCCAAAGCATATTGGCTCCGGGTTTCTGGGGGAAGGTGCTCTGGAACTCTTTTAAAAGGCACACATGCTGCTCCATGTGGTGCAGCAGCTGCTAAGGTAATGATGCATTTTTAGTGAAAAATACCATAAATAAACATACAAAAAATTATATGAAACTCTTTCCAACTAAGCACAAAATTTGGCAGCAAGTTAAGATTCTAAAGAAAAAAATTATAACTGATAAGATAATGCACCAGTCCAGCCATTTCCAAACGTTATTTCTACCTACATATTTATGCACATGTTTATATAACACATATAACCATTATATTTACCTTTCCAATATGCCCAAGAATTTAATCCATGATTTACAAATGCGTAGAAATACTCATGATTAACATATTCCAAAGGTGCAGAAGATCCCTGATTAAATGGCTCTACTACCATCTAAAATTAGTTAGCAATAAAGTGACTATTATATGATCAAATATATTTTTTGTTTCTTTAAATTAAACGAAGATATCACTTTTTTCTGAGTGACAACTGTAAGACATTATTATAAAATAAAGTTTTTTTTGTTTCTAAGGTATGATAAAAGAACTGAATTAGTTCATATGTACAGAGGACACTCGGTCCCTGTGCAGAATCCTCTTTATCTGAAATAACACAACCAAAGTTAGAATTTCATTCATAACAAAGTCCAAAGCCACATTAGCTATTAGAAGGGGGAAAAGAAGAGAAGACTTAACTGAATATAAGCACTAAAATATCTCACAATTCAGATTCACAAAAATTCACACCATGCACCATACCTATATCCAGATAAAAAAGATTCAAGTGACTAAGTCTATTTGGTTGCACTACCAAGGTGAAAAGACCTAAATAATAAAGTGAATGCATTTGGTAACTGTAGATAAACTGAACGTCTTCAAATTGAGTGATCTATAAAAAGTTTAAAGGGATTCTCAGAACTATGACTGAAAGTTATTTAACATCCTAGTTAGCTGGCTTTGTAAAAGTGTCTTAGCCATGAGATTGTTAATCCACCAACTTGTGGTGGTGCTAGGGATTTTTGTTAAAAGGAGAGATTTTGTTAAAAGGAGGAATGAAACAGAAGCAGTCAAAAGTGAAGAGTACAAATGTACTGGAGAGTTAGAGTGATAGAAAAAAATCCAACAAATTCTGTTTGATTCCATCCCTATGTTCCTTCTTTTCCTTCTTCTTCCCTTTCCCTCTTCCTGCTTTCCTTCCTTTTGTTTCTTCTTTTTTCTTTCAAATTTCTTTAACAATTTTTCCTCTTTCTTTCCTGACTTGCTATCAGTATGCCAGAGATGAATCTTGCAAAACATATATCTACTAATGTTGCATGTACATTGAATGTCATACATGTCATGAATGATATAGCTATAGAATTCTCAGCTGGCTGATATGTTCTAGAGACAGCAACATTTTAAGAAATGTCCAACTTAAATGAACTCATCCAGAATTTTATGGTGATCAAGTTTTCAAGAAGCTATTTTATATCAAGGCATATGGAAGATTTTTGCTTAATGATTAATAATGTATTTTCTTTGAATCACATTTGGAGGCCTACCATAATATTTGCTTGAAGTTAGTTTTTAAAAATTTTATTTGAAAGATATAGAGACAGACACAGATTGTCCACCTGTTGGTTTACTCCCCAAATATCCCTACTTGATGAGCCTGAACAAAGCTGAAACCAGGAACCTGAAACTCAATCCAGGTCTCTCATGTGGGTAGCAGGGACTTAAGTACTTGAGTCAACATCTGCTGCCTCCAAGATGTTAACTGCCACACCAAATATTGCCCACCATAATCTTTTCCTAGGGCTTAGGAAGGTTCTAATGTAATTTTAATTGGTCTTAATGTAACATAATATTTAATATTTTGTTTGATGTATCTTGAGGTATCATTCCACACAAGTTCCGATAGTTAAATCTTCCAGTATTTCCCATAGCAAATGTGTTGTTATTACAATGGATGTCTCCTAAATTAAACTTATTTAAAGGGAGTTGTAGTATACTGGCTGTCTGAATTTACATGTATGTGGCTGTCCACAGGATAGTTCTGTAGTCATACAGTGGTTCTGTATAACTTATAGGTTTTGAGTTTCTCAAATTTGGCTGAGATTATAATTGATTAAGGTGAAATAAAACTATCTGTTGAAGAATAGGATGATACTTCCAATGATGAAACAAATACCTAGAAACCATGGACAAAAATTCTCTATTTGGCTCTTGACTTACTAGTATGTTACAGAAACATTAAATTTCATTGTGTCTTTGTAATACAGACAACCCTAACCAAACATTTTTACCATAGCATGTTTAATTATAAATCTAATGGTTTTGTTTTTTTCTAATTTCAATTCTATTTCTTAAATGTGGATAAGATGGCATGCATTCTTTGAGAATCTCATAGTGCTCAGGTTTCGCATCCAGGAAATTTAATTAGTCTGAGGTGGCACCTAAACACTGGGGTTTTCAAAAGCTCCCCAGGTGATTTTTATATGTGGACAAGGTTGAAAACCAATGCCTTGGAATTTGAGCATCAACCTTGAGGTCAATTGCACCATAGCTGAATTCAATATTGAACAGTGGCATGTGTGATTCAAGTCATAAGGCTCATCTTTGCTACATTTCTCTATCCCTCCCCCAGTTTTCACTTATAATCTATTTATTATGACTCAAACTTTAAACTGGAGGAGATCATTAATCATAGATATAATTTAGTGACAGCAGGGTCATGTCCCACTAACTAAGTACACCTTGTTTGCCTCAAAATGCTAATCGCTTTTCTGCAACATTAATGAGAGACAATTGATATGGAGCCTAACAATCCTGTATAGCTGCTCCTGTTTTATTGAAATAAAGTACTTTAGGTTATGGCAAAATACAGCAAGGTATAATTATGCAAAATCGTGAATCACGTAACACCAACTTGGAGATCTTCTTTGGCATCAAATAGGGGAATTTTAATGATTTTCAATTAAAGACATTAATACCTTGTATATTCCCTGTAACAGGAAGCCTTCTTCTTAAAGAGGGATGCAGATTTCAGTTTCCTCTGCTTTCAGCTGTGAGGTTGTCAGAGATGGAGATCCCCACTTTTCTTTTTGAACCCCTGTGATTACTTCTATCTGTTCATTGAAGTTAGCCTATTTTAAAAGAAAAACTCTCAAATTCTCAAAGCAAAGTGATCAAGGACATAGTAAGTTTGTGTTTTATGTCATTATGTTTAAAGACATTTCCTGTGAGTCACTCTTAAAACAACTTACAACTCTAAAAAATATGCTTATTCGAGTGTTTTTATGCACAATAATAAAACACATTTTTGGTTTACCCCGTTGGGCTTTAAGGGACAACAGCCCTAAATGGTACCAGAGTAGTGTTTGTTCTCCTTACAGCTCTCTTGTCTCTACTGGTCATTATTGAACCTTAGTATAAATGGTGTCTAATTTTATCCTGTTTGTAAGGCTTGATTAAGATAACAATATTGAGTTCCTTGGTATATTTCAGTTTCAAGAAATATGATTACCTTTAAGACAGCATGAAATACATTGATTTAGTTCAGCCTCAGAGATCAACTGATAAATAATAGATGATAAAAACCTATTTGAGAGTAGGTGAAAGGGTCAGTTCATAATTTATTGAGAAATTTCCTATTCCCCAACTGAGATGATATTGGATAATCTTAATTATAGAAATAACTTTTGATTGACATCTGTCATTATTTGGTGGGCGTGCATGGAGTTGTATGTGAAACCAGTTGATTTGGTAGATTATGAACATTAAATGGACAGTTATTACTTCATAATAATCTCTGTATTCCTAGTTCCAAGTACTGTACATGTTAGTAGGTATTCATTAGAATTTTATTAAATTAATTATTTTGGAATGAGTGAAAACATGGACAATAGAAGCACTTCTAGAATAACCAAATATGATATTTGCTCTCTAAAATACCCCCTTTACCTCAGGTGAGGAAGTATAGTAGTAAACTGAATTCAAAATGCCCAAAACAAAAATCTCTTTTTCTAAATTTTAGGATTACAATCTTTGGGAGTTTGAGAAATCTAGGAAAGAGATAAGTGTGTGTTTTAGTATGTTTAGTTAAGTAAGAAATGATCATATAGAATATAAGGAAATTTATACAGACTGTTAGACTCCAAATTCTTCCTTTTTCCAGGAGTAAATTAATTAGATAGGAAAATTTTTTTGAGAGGAAGAGAAAAGAATAGAGTCAAGTGTACAAGGAGCAGGAGAAGGCTCTCTGAAGTGTTCTGAATGATGGCTGTGTTTGAAAGGCCCAGTTTCAAATAAGACAAGACCATCTTTTGAGCTCCACAGGATGCCACTGTCAGCTGCGATTGAAAAACCGTTTGAAACCCGTGGATCAATCTGGTGTTTTTAAGCTCTCGTTTGAATGAAGCTGTTTATTTCAGAGAGTGTTTCATCATCTTCACTGAAGACTAGAACTTGTGGGGGCAGCGTTCACTCTCTTTTTTGATAGGCTTTAAAATGGCATGGATGTCTTACAGGAAAACGCACAGTCTGTGTTTTGACGTCAATAACGTGGGCATACATGTGGGCACATAAGGCACCGGAAAAAACATAATCTCTTAATAAGAGAGACACTAGGCTCAAGGTGTCCAGAGGAGGGGAAACACTGTGAGTGATGCAAGACTTGCGGTATACAAGGCGACTTCCAGAAGTTCATGGGAAAATAGAGTTAAAAGATACATTTTTGTGCCACAACTTTTTAGTTCTATGCAGTTTGTTTTTTCATAGCATACACTTCTAGGAACATTTTGAAGACTTCTTGTTTGGCAATATTAGATGTTTCAAGGAACCTGGCTTTCTGGGGTGAATTACCTTCTATGTTGATATGGAATTAATGAAAAGCTCATCAAAGACAAAAAATCTTCTTTCAATTCTATGGTAGCTATGAGAAGCAAGTAAGACCAAACTTAGGGACAGTTTTGGGGGAATATAGCATTTGTCCTCTACCTATGATTCTGTGAGTCTTTGAGATTTCTGGCAGGAGTGTGTGAATCCCACAGCAGCATTTGACTTCACTGCTTGTACATTTACTTCACTGCTTTGGTAGTCTTAGCTGGTTAAAACAACAACAACAACAACAACAAAACAACAACAACTTTCTCTGTTCTAAACATGGTTATAAAAAATACATATTTTCCCTAATGAATTCTAGGCTTCATGAATTAACCCAAGTGAAAACAATTTTGAAAGTAATGCCATAAATAAGATTACCATACTAAATGATTTTTAAAAATCCATTTATTATTTCTTTATCCACTTAGGATATGCCTGATTCCTTCTCCTGTTCATTAATTCATCCTCTAATATTGTTAAGTCTGAACTACATACTCATATACAGAAGAATACAGAGAATTCTCTAAAACAAGGGCACAGACTTTGTTCTTATGAGACAAAGTGCAATATTTAGATGTTCATCTTTTATATGTGCTTTAGTTTTCTATTGTTGGCCTAACAAAGTGTCCAAAATAACACCCATTTAGAGACAGAGGCAAAGCGATGAGCCTCCACAACAAGCCGGAGAGTCAGACGACTCCCTGGCAGCTGCAGAAGCAAGAAGAGCAGGAACTGAACACAGCTCCACTCGCTGTGCTCACGCATTTGGTTAAGAACAACACCCAAGGGCTCACCAACAAGACCTCCTGGGCTTCAGACCAGCAAGGCAACCTGGAGCTGGAGAACGTGAGGGAGATGTGGACGGAGGTCCCCAGGAGCTCAAGGACAAGAGGCCGGTCATCAAGGCTTGCTGCGTCTCCAGGATGTTCCTGCGAGGCTCATGCGTCACGGTCCTGCAGAACTCCACTCATCGCGGGCATGTAGGACCCTGCTCCCCACCGCCAGACTCTCTCCGTTGTCCTGTGAAGGCCTGCCCAGTGCAGTGGGATTCATAAAGTCCCGTTAATTTTTTTTTAAGTAATGCCAATTTGTTTCCTCACATTTTTGTGGTTCAGCAGTCAGGACAAAGCACGGCGCGGCTAGTAATTGAGATGGTGGCAGGGCTGCGATCTTCTGTGAAAGCAGGTGATGACTGCTTGCCACCTCATTCAGTTGCACGGGGTGTAGCTATGGACTGCGGGCCCCGTTTCCCTTCTGATGGCTGGGCTTGTTCTCAGCTTTGAGAGGCTGCCTGTGTCCCTTAGCTTGTGGCCCTTCTCCTCCTTCAAAGCCAGATCAAGTCTTCCTTTTGTTTGAACCGCTTATTTCCTTTTTTGCCTGACTTTTTGTCTTCCTCTTCTGCTTTTAAAGGCTCACATGGTTGCATTGGGTCCACCCACAAAATCCTAGATAATTTTGCTACTTTCAGGTCAAATAATTCCATTTTCAATGTCTGTACGTAGTAGTATTTAAATTAACGTATAACCACGGCACAAGACTCTTGAAGGACAACTGAAGATTTCTGTTCAGGGCCGGCGCTGTGGTGCAGCAGGTTAACGCCCTGGTCTGCAGTGCCAGCATCCCATATGGGCGCCAGTCCGAGACCCCACTGCTCCACTTCAGATCCAGCTCTCTGCTGTGGCCTGGGAAAGCAGTAGAGGGTGGCCCAAGTCCTTGGGCCCCTGTACCGGCGTGGGAGACCTGGAAGAAGTTCCTGGCTCCTGGCTTCAGATCGGAGCAGCTCTGGTCATTGTGGCCAGTTGGGGAGTGAACCAAAGGATGAAGACCTTTCTCTCTCTCTCTCTCTCTCTCTCTCTCTCTCTCTCCCTCTTTCTCTGCCTCTCCTCTCTCTGTGTAACTCTGACTTTCAAATAAATAAATAAACCTTTTAAAAAAATTTAAAAATTCTATCTACTACAATATGTACACACAGAAAGACATGTATTTTTCATGAGAAAGCCAACCACAGAAATTATGCCAGTACCTATTCCATTGCAATAAAAGATTGAAGGATTCTTCCCAACCACTTGAAAACCTTCCCCGGGCATTTTGTCTCAGAAGAAAATGTAAAGTCCTTATAATGGCCAACGAAGGGTTGTGTGATCAGACTCAACGCTGCCTGTCACCACAGCTCTGCCTCTCTCTCCCCTTGAAACTCCAGTCCAGCCCAGACTCTCAGGACTCTTGTCTGTTCTCCCAGTTCAGCCTTGCATGCTCCAGGACACCTTGCTTTGTGTTTGCTGTTGTCTTTGCTTAGAGCCACTCCTCCCTCCAATGCTCTGGCCATGTTCTCTCTGCCCTTCAGAAAGCCATTGCTCAAGACTTACTGTTTTCAGAGGGGTTTCCTGGCAGCGCAATTGCAGCCACCTCTTACTCCATACACCTTTTATCCCTCGTCACTGCTTTATTCTCCTCCACCTGACCAACACACACACACACACACACACACACACACACTCCAGCAATTGCCAGCCATACATCGGTTACCCATGTAGTGAATAAACTTTACAAAGCAGAAATGTCCATCTGTCTTTCAATGATTTACTTGCATCCCAGGACCTAGAATAATGCCAGGCATATGGTAAACATCCAATAAAATTTGTTAAAAGAGAATGCTAAACGAATTAAAACAAAGACCACAGATCCCCATTCTCTGAATTTCTAAGCTCATTGTCTCTTGAGAAAAAGAGGTTTCCTTATGAATTGTTTGCATTTATGCTTTTTTCCTCCTCCTCACCCTACCTTTCTCCCCATTCTATCAATTTTAGCAGTGAAGTCAGAAAATATAAGAGACTTTGAAAGAAAATTAAAGCATAACTCATCCAGATCATTTTATTTCTGAGTATTTTCCTGTTTATAAAATTTTTCTTTACATCGATTATAAAAATTCTTAACTTAAAATTATGGAAAACATATAATTTATCAAATAAGCACATCAAAAACAGTAGTGGCAAACCTGTTTTTAAATTCAATATTCCCAACTCAGACCTTTTTTGTTTGTTTATAGTCAACTGAAAATATCAATGCTATTCATTAAATACATTTAATACATATTTTCAAAACTCTCTATCCACATGTTATGCATCTGGTGTGGCCCAATCAAAAGAAATGTTATAAAGCAATCTTTTGCTCTCTTTAAGCCTTGGTATTTTAAGCAATTCTCTGTCCTTATATGGCTTCAGTGCTGTCTATGGCCATGGTAACGACATGCACACGTTCTGCTGTTTCACTCTATTATAGGTCACTTATCATGTCTGCCAGAGGGCAATAGGCATTCAATATAGATGTTCTCTGATTTCTATTCTCACCTCTCTAGTATTTCCATCCTAACCTTACCATGTGGGAGCCTTAAGTATTCTAGTGATTTCCACCATTCTATGCTGTTGTGTTGCCAGTTACCTTCTCAGGTACACATTCTAATAAGATCCATATCCATGGGTCGGTGCAAGCATTTCAGACTCTGATGTTGAACATTAAGCTCATGCACCACACTCTGCTACTTTTCCTTTGTTTTGTATCTCTATTAATGGTCCTTCAGTCTGCTCAATCACCAAGCCTAGCAACCACAGAAACATCTCTGACATTTCCTGTAGCCCCTCCAACCTTCCCACACATCTGATCATGTACTGGCCCCTCCTGTATTCTGATACCCAAATAACTTTATAATCTGTTCCTTTCTTTCCATGCTGCAGCTACTATACTAATGCATGTGCCCACCTAGCCTACCCACCATCCTCTTAACTATCCTTTTAGCTTCTGGTTTCTACCTTTTGTACAAAAATTTTCATGTTTAATCCACCTTTCAAGGCACAGATCAAAGCATGTCTTTAATACTATTCACTGACACCATCACACAGAATTAAAAATTATCTTAAGAGGACAGGTGTTGTGGTACAGGGAGTTAAGCCACCGCTTGTGAAGCCAATATCCCATACTTGATTGTTGGTTCCAGTCCCAGTAACTCTGCTTCGGATTCAGCTTCCTGCTAATGCTCCTGGGAAGCAGCAGATCATGGCTCAGTGGTCTTGTTCCTGCAACTCATGTGAGAAAGTAGGATAGAGTTCATGGCTCCTGGTTTCAGCCTGGCCCAATCCTGGTTGTTGTGGTCATGTGGGGAGTGAACCTGTGGATGGAAGATCTCTCTCTCTCCATCTTTCCCTCTCTCTTTCCAACTCTGTCTTTCAAATAAATAAATCTTAAAAATCATAATTCTTTTTTTAAAAAAGATTTATTTATTTATTTGAAAGTCAGAGTTACACAGAGAGAAGGAGAGGCAGAGAGAGAGGATTTCTATCCACTGGTTCACTCCCCAATTGGCTGCAACAGCTGGAGCTGTGCCAATCTGAAGCCGGGAGCCAGGAGCTTCCTCCAGGTCTCCCCATATGGGTGCAGGGGCCCAAGGACCTGGGGGCCATCTTCTACTGCTTTCCCAGGCCATAGCAGAGAGCTGGATTAGAAGTGGAGCAGCCTGGACTAGAACCGGCACCCATTGGGATGCTGGCACTGCAGGTAGCAGCTTTACCTGCTACGCCACAGTGCCAGCCCAAAAAACCATAAGTCTTAGCATAGTATTTAAGACCTACTCAATTTGAACCCAAGTGTATTATTCAAATGCACATTCCAACTTACTCCTTAAAACAAAAAATATCATATATTTTCCCAAGCATGTGGAATACAGTTAAACATTTGTGCTTTTGATTAGGCTTCCATTTTTCTTGGAATTTTATCATACATGGCCTTTTTTGCACACCCTTCCCAACAACATAACAGCAAACCAGGATTACCTTACAGGGGAACACTTCCTTGACTTCCTCAAATGAAACAAGTTGCTTCCTGTTCTGTGATGTTAAATTAGCTTATTCATAACTGTTTTAAAGTTCCCACAAAATTATGATTAGTATATATTGTATATTTATCCCCAAATTTGTGAGTTCTTTGAGGAGAGCAACCATGTCTTTTTAAAACTTAGTATCTCATGCATGAAACACAACTGGCATTTAGAATATTTAGCAAATATTTGATGAAAGTAAAGATGTAGAAAGTAAATTTATGGAAACCAGACTTGAATCAACACAGTGAAATATTGCAGATGAATACAGAGGAGAATAAACTAAGAAAACTAATCCTGGGAATTTCCTATGAAAGAATCTTACCTTTCTTCTCTAACCAACTTTTATAAATATTCTCATCTTGGTTCATTCCATGAAATTAAATGATCATGCTCCAAAGTATAAAAAATATACATTCTGTTTGTTTTTGTCCTTATTGGGATCATCAACAGATATTTTGGATAGAAATTTCTGTACTAGAAACTGTGGACAATTTTATTTAGAGGGCTGATTATACACTGCATTCTTTAAAAAACTACATCAGAAACTTAAGAAAATGAACAAATTAGTTATTTTACAGAATTCAGAAAATGTCTTAGAGTCTAGAGACACAGTCAAATGAAATGTTCAATCAACAAAAATTGGCATATGAAGATGATTTAAGTGCTTATTTATTCAAACTGCAAACACAAATTCATGCAGTATTGAAAAATGAATCTTGTTAGTCTGGTCAATGCATACTAATCCTGTAGGTCAGTGATGTGGTCCCACAACCCTTATTTGTCATGTGTACCTCCACATGAGTACAGCATAGATGAACTGAAGTCCATATTTGAGAAACATTATCTGGCCTAAACCCTCATGTTATAGATGGGATGACTACATTACACAGATGTGGTAATTAACAGCAGAGATAAGTATGAAACTCATTTCCCAGACTCCCATCTTACTTCTTTTCCAGGAGGCCTTACTATTGGATCTTCATGTTGTTCAACTCAGAAACCAATTCTTGCTTCTGGTTTTTATTTTGGTCCTTATTTTCTGGTTCAGTGTGGTTTCTATCTCCTGAAATAAGGCAGGAAAGTGATAAAAAAAAAAAAAAGATCAGATTTACTTCGATTTCCTCCCATTTCTTTCTTAAAGATGGATGACTTGCCTCTTTGGAGAAAAGCCAAACCCACACCCTAATCCCAAGAAGATCCACAATCTCTATATCCTGAACTTTGCTGTGTGTTTGTTTACTTGCTTCCAACTTTTCACATCACACATCACTTTTTTTTTTAAGATTTATTTATTTATTTTAAAGTCAGAGTTACAGAGAAGAGGAGAGGCAGATGGAGAGGGAGAGAGAGGTCTTCCATCCGCTGGTTCACTCCCCAATGGGCCACAAGGGGCCGAAACCACACTGATCTGAGGCCAGGAGCCAGGAGCCAGGAGCTTCCTCCGGGTCTCCCTCGTGGGTGCAGGGATCCAAGGACTTGGGCCATCTTCTACTGCTTTCCCAGGCCAGAGCAGAGAGCTGGATTGGAAGTGGAGCAGCAGGGACTAGAACCGGCGCCCATATAAGATGTCGGCAGTTCAGTTGGCGGCTTTACCCACTACACCACAGTGCCTGCCCCCTACACCTCACTTCTCACATCACCCTCTCATAATGACAGGCCCCACTCTCAACTAACTTTACTATCAGCACGGGGCAGATGTGTGACACAATGGATTTGCTTAGCCACTGAATAGCTGCATCACTACTGGTGGGGTGGGTAAAGGAGGAAACAAAGCTTTCACCCTCCTTTTGGGCTTTGTTAGTAATGACAGTTCAGCTGACAGTGTTTTCTAAGAACAAGGAGAATCCTGATGCCCAGAGCCCTCTGATTCCTATCAGGCCATCACAAGTGGTGATTTGGGAACATTTTCCTCGTGGGAGATAAATTAGGGTGTTAGGGATTCTGAGCCTTTCACTGCTGCTAATTTTAGGCATTGTTCTCTGTGTTATATGTTCATGACAGCATGTGTCTCATCACTGAGTTGTGAGCTGAGCCCATGGAACTCATTATATTATCATGTGAATGAATGGTTCTTAGAGCTCATTGTCCCAATCAACATCTCCTCATCTCTAAGGTAAACACTATGGAGCCAATACCTAGAGATAGTAAAGGACTCCCTTGTGACTGTCCCTTTCATATGCAAAGAAACTAATCCCAAATCCACAGTTCTCAATCACCTCCTTTATGGAATGTTGGCACACCAAGTCAATACTCTGCTTTAATCTACCTAAGGCCAGGTACTAGATAGCTCTGAACAGCTCCTACATACATCGCAGAGCCCAGAGAGATAATTTACAATAGTCAACTGAACTTGCTTACTTTACCTTACCTAGTGCTTCTGAAAACCACAATACAAGCTTTTCCTGCGCTTTCATCTTGTTCCTTCTGCCTCCTGACTGACTCAGGGTGTTACTCCCATGCCACATGCTTGCTGTTTCTAAGCATCTGTGAGTAGGAAGACATCTTCCTTTAAGATCATTTCCATGTCTTCCTGTCCTTGATTACATACTTGATTGCAACAAATCCAGGTACATTTAATAATACATTTAGTGTCATCTTTTTGTTGTTTTAATTTACATGTGTGTAATGATATATAACGCCGAACATATTTTCATATGCTTATTTGCCATCTGTATATCTTTGGTGAGGTGTCTGTTCAGATCTTTTGCCATTTTTTAATTGGGTTGTTTGTTTACCTAATGTTGAGTTTTAAGCATTCTTTGAATACTTTGATTATCAATCTTTAATCTGATTTGTGTTTTACAAAGATTTTCTTCCAGTCTATGGCTTGTCTTTTCATTCTGTAAACAATGTCTTTGGCAGAACAGTTTTTAAATTTCAGGATGTCCAACATACTAATTTTCATCTTGCATGCATTGTATTTTTGGTGCTGTATGTAAAAAGTCATTGCTAAATCCAAATCACCTAGATGTTCTTCTGTTCAATCTCATGGAAGCTTCTTAGTTTTGCAAAAGTTTTAGTTTGGCATTTATATATATGATTTACTTAAAAAACTTATTTACTTGAAAGGTAGACTCTGAACAAAGAAAGAGACAGACAGACAGACATATATCTTCCATTAGATTAATTTCCAAACGCTTACAATAACCAAAGCTGGGGCAGGTTGAAGGCAGGACTGGGCACCCAGTACAGCCCTCACACATAGGTGGCAAGAACCTAACTGCTTGAACCGTTATATGCTGCTTTACAAGGTATGCATTACTAAGAAGCAACACCTAAACCTCTATGCTAAATGCTCTCTCCCCACCTCCATGATCCATTTTTAAGTTAAGTTTAGTGAGAAGTCTAAGATCTTTGTTGAGATAAATTGTTTTTGCCTGTGGAAGTCCAATACTATTTGCTGAAAAGACTAGCCTTTCTCCACTGAAATTGTCTTTGTTCTTTTGCCAGATATTTTAATATATTTTTGGGTTCCTTGTTGTTTCACTGACCCGTCAATTCTTTTCACTCATATCATGTGGTTTTAGTTACTGCACTCCACACTAACTTTGGAAACTAGTAGTGTAAATCCTCTGACCTTTTCTTTTTCAGAATTAGGTTGGCAGTTCTGAGGACTTTTTTACCTTTCTTTATAAAATTTAGAACCAGTTTGTAAACTTCCACAGGATAATTAATATTTAGATTGCGATCTCATTGAATGTATAGATTGTAAGGCTGCCACAAAACACACCAAGCACTGGAGTTAGAGGAAATGTCTATTGTCAGGTAGGAAAAGCTTGAAGGGCGGGGGTGGGGGTGAGGATGGGGGACGTTTGAGAGGGTAAGAGGGAAGAGGATCAAGAGAGAGCAGGTGTTCAGGAACAGGTCCTATGAAATCTTTGCAGAGGGACAGGCAGGGAAGTAGGAGCAGCAGCAAATCCCATTAGGGTAGGGGTGGAGATGACACCTGTGGTTGGGCCATCTGGTCACCTGGCTTCCAGCAATGGCATCAGTGGCCAGAGCCCAAGATGGCCTCTGGAGCATAGATGGCTCCACAGATAAGACTGCGCCATTTTACTAACATAGATCAAGTTGGGAATAATTCACATCAAATAAATTGAAGTCTTTCTGTCCAGGAATATGGACTATTTCTTCAATTGTTTATGTAATTGATTTTTTTGTTTCTGTATTTGATTTATTTCATTCTTTCATTAGTGTTTTGTAATGTAATTTTCCTTGTATAGATCTAGCACATATTTTTTATTTAGTAAATATAAATTTTCAAAGTACAGTTAATGGATTACAATGGCTTCCCCCCCATAATTTCCCTCCCACTCACACCCCTCCCATCTCCCGCTCCCTCTCCCATTCCATTCACATCAAGATTCATTTTCAATTATCTTTGTATACAGAAGATCGATTCAGTATATATATATATTTATTTTTTTGACAGGCAGAGTGGACAGTGAGAGAGAGAGAGACAGAGAGAAAGGTCTTCCTTTGCCGTTGGTTCACCCTCCAATGGCCGCCGCGGCTGGTGTGCTGCAGCTGGCGCACCACGCTGATCCGATGGCAGGAGCCAGGTACTTCTCCTAGTCTCCCATGGGGTGCAGGGCCCAAGTACTTGGGCCATCCTCCACTGCACTCCCTGGCCACAGCAGAGAGCTGGCCTGGAAGAGGGGCAACCGGGACAGAATCCGGCGCCCTGACCGGGACTAGAACCCGGTGTGCCGGCGCCACAAGGCAGAGGATTAGCCTAATTAGCCGCAGCGCCGGCCCAATTCAGTATATATTAAGTAAAGATTTCATCAGTTTGCACCCACACAGAAACACAAAGTGTAAAATACTGTTTCAGTACTAGTTATAGCATTACTTCACATTGGACAACACACTAAGGACCGATCCCACATGAGATGTAAGTACACAGTGACTCCTGTTGTTGACTTAACAATTTAACACTCTTGTTTATGGGGTCAGTAATCTCCCTAGGCTCTAGTCATGAGTTGCCAAGGCTATGGAAGCCTTTTGAATTTGCCGACTTTGATCTTATTCCGACAGGGTCATAGGCAAAGTGGAAGTTCTCTCCTCCCTTCAGAGAAAGGTACCTCCTTCTTTGATGGCCCCGTTCTTTCCACTGGGATCTCACTCGCTGAGATCTTCCATTTAGGTCTTCTTTTTTTTTTTTCCCAGGGTGTCTTGGCTTTCCATACCTAAAATACTCTCATGGGCTCTTCAGCCATATCCGAATGCCTTAAAGGCTAATTCTGAGGCCAGAGTGCTATTTAGGACATCTGCCATTCTATGAGTCTACTGTGTATCCCGCTTCCCATGTTGCATCATTTTCTGCCTTTTTGATTCTATCAGCTAGTATTAGCAGACACTAGTCTTGTTTGTGTGATCCCTTTGACTCTTAGGCCTATCAGTGTGATCAATTGTGAACTGAAATTGATCACTTGGACTAGTGAGATGGCATTGGTACATGCCACCTTGATGGGATTGTATTGGGATCCCCTGGCATGATTCTAACTCCACCATTTGGGGCAAGTCCGATTGAGCATGTCCCAAATTGTACATCTCCTCCCTCTCTTATTCCCACTCTTATATTTAACAGGGATCACTTTTCAGTTAAAATTTAAACACCTAAGATTAGCCTAGTGAGCCGCAATGGCGGCCTCTATTAACTGTTAACTCATGTTCTTCAATGGATAAATGCCTATTTAAGTTATCAATCCATATGTGATTTTTGGTAAATGTGTATTTTGAGAAATTCATCTATTTTACCTAAGTTACCAAATTTTTGGCAAAGATTTGTACATAATGCCCCTATATTACATTTTTAATCTTCATGGGATAAGTAGAAATGACCTTTCTTTTGTAATATTGGCAATTTATCTCTTTTTCCTTGGTTAGCATGGTTGGAAGTTTATAAGTGCTGTTGATCTTTTCAAAAAGGATGTATCAGAAAATATATTAACTTTAATAAGTCAATTGCAATCATGTATTAATATCCTGTGACCTAAAAATAAAAGCATTAAATAATCAGTACCCATAGACTTTGATGTTACTATTTTACACTAATAAATTTGGGGATAGATTACTAATCAATGTTAGGGAGCATGTTACGGTATCAGGGAGTAGAGTGTTTCCATAACAGGAACTCTAAAACTATCTGACAGTGGATTTATGATTAGGTTATTGGAGGAATACAGAAAGGACGTGGGAATAATGTTAACAAAATTTCAAGCATATTGAAGAGAGTTTTAGAAGACTGATGGTCAACCCAAAGGCTTGTTGGTAAAGGTTTAAGATGAAGTAAAGAAAATATTATTGCAAGTCAGAAAAAAGCAGCTCTTGATATGTGGTGGTAGAAAGTTTACCAACACTGTTACCTGCAGTTATATAGAAAAGGAATTGTTTACTCAACAACTTGGACAATCTAGCTAAGGATATTTTGGGTATAGTATTGAAGGTAATTCCTGACTTCTTCTAGCTGTCTTCAGTTAAATGTTAGAAGAAGGAGAGAAGATAAACTGAAGAAAGCAATGTTAAGGGCACAGAATTTGCTTCATTTGAAATACAAAAATCTTGTTTTTTTTTTTTTTTTTTTTCTCAGTCTCTTCCTATGGCAAACTGTGCAAAATTGAAAAGAAAAAGCTTTTGGCCAGATACAATATCCAGGTTCCTATCAGGAAAATATGGTTTAAAGATTAAGCCACTGGCAAGAGTAGGAAACTCTTTAACAAACCTGAAAAACATTTGTTGATACCTCACAGAAACAAAAATCCTTTTAACAGTCTCACAAACATACCTCAGAGATATTTTCCATTTAAATATGTCTCTAAGAGTTGAAAAGATTGCTTCATTACACCCTTATGGTAAGCCTAATTTAGAGAAGTGATTATTCCTATGAGATTTGCATGACTTTTATCTAATGTAATGAACCAAGTGCTAGAAAGTCACATTGAGGTGGTGAACATTGTTTTGGTGGTAACACCAGCAGCATGTGTGAAAAGGGACTAAGATAGTACAAGACAGAAATGATGTCTTAGAGACTTGAATTATTATGGCTCAGAAACAGGTTGGAAATCTTACATAACAACAAATACTGGAAATTTCTTATGAAAAAGGCAGGATGACTTTGAGGCTGAACCAAGAGTTCAGAAGGCAGAGCCAATAGCTATGGAGAATCATTCCTAGATGCTAAAATTGAGGCTTAACCAAGATTATGGAAACCTGTGTTCAGTTACATTTCAGAGTGACTTTGGGTTAGAGACTCTGTAAATTTCTAATTTTTCCTCTTTTTGAGTAGAAGGTCTCTAGAAGTCATCTTACCCATGTCCCTTCACTGAAATTAGATATTTGGACAGCAGGTGACTTGTATCTTTAGTTTGTGGCTCTTCAGATCAAGAGGCACTATATAGGAGGAGTTATAATTGAAGAACCAGAAGCAAGAAGACTCTTATATGTACACTGTTTAGATTCTGAAGTTCTGAATCTAAGATTTGAACTGGATGTCATAACGTATAGAAATTTGGGAGAGTTGTTGCATCCACTTGTCAGCTAAAATAGAATGTTACAGAAACCAGCAACAGTCACACATGAATTTTATTGAAAATGAGAGGCAAGGCAACCAATCAGGACTGACATTGCTTACCAGAGTGCCGCCCACAACAGCGAGTTACACAGCTTTTTATAGTATTCTGTCCACTAGGGCTCACAATTTCAAACCCCTGGTAGGCAGTGAACAATAACAAACCCAGAATATGATTGTAAGACAACAGTTAACAATAATAAACCCAGGAACAATAACAAACCCAAGATACGGTTATAAGATAACAGTTAACAATAACGAACCCAAGATATGGTTGTAAGATAACAGTGCAGGGTGCATTTCTGTCAACTTAGACAGAACACTGGGTTTGTGCCCTTTCTCAGTTCCTGGAATTTTGGGCCCACATAGTTTTTTTTTTTTTTTTTTTTTTTTTACAGACAGAATGGACAGTGAGAGAGAGAGATGGAGAGAAAGGTCTTCCTTTGAAGTTGGTTCACCTCCCAAATGGCCGCTGTGGCTGGATCTGAAGCCAGGAGCCAGGTGCTTCCTCCTGGTCTCCCATGCGGGTGCAGGGCCCAAGCACTTGGGCCATCCTCCACTGCACTCCCAGGTCACCGCAGAGAACTGGACTGGAAAAGGAGTGACTGGGACAGAACCGGTGCCCCAACCGGGACTAGAACCTGGGGTGCCAGCGCCACAGGCGGAGGATTAGCCTATTGAGCCGCAGTGCCGGCCATGGGCATACATAGTTTCACAAGATACACCCTCAGCCTTTAGCAAGCAATGCTAATATGTACAGAAGCAAGAGATCTGCAATTAGCTGTTAGCCACACTTACTCCATTTTGATTTTGACTCTACAGAATAATGTGGAGGTGTGAGTGTGTTTTGCTTGTAAGAGAAATGCAGCTAATTTGTGTATGGACAGCTGACTTTGGTGGTTCAAAAGTGCCCTCATGTCCTTTGTCTTTCAATCACATGGTAGAGTCTAATTCTTTTCTTGAATTTGGACAATTGTTGCTCATTTGTATTGAACAAATAGAATATGGCAGAAGTGAATCTGCTTGAGTTCCAACATTACGTTAGAAAAGGTCATTCAGGGGGCCAACACTGTGGCATAGCTGGTGAAGCCACTGATTGCAGTGACAACATCCTATATGGGTGCTGGGATGGGTCGCAGCTATCTGGGAAAGCAGGGGAGAATGGCCAAGTGCTTGGGCCCTGCACTTATGTGGGAGATCCAGATGAGACTCCTGGCTCCTGGCTTCAAATCAACCCAGCTCCAACCGTTGTGGAGTGAACCATTGGATGGAAGACTCTCTCTCTCTCTCTCTCTCTCTCTCTCTCTCTCCCTGCCTCTGCCTTTGTGTAACTCTGCTTTTTCAAATAATTAAATCAATCTTTAGAAAAAAGGAAAAGGTAATTCAGTTTCTACTTGACTTTTCTGTTTTGGGTTACTTAATCCTTTGGAACTCTGCTGCCCTGCTGTAAGAACCTAAGTGTCAACATAAAAAAAGCCACATAAGATGTTCCAGCCCAAGACCCAGTTGAGATGCCACCTTACTGCCAGCATCTTCACCAAGCATGACTGCTTGAACTTCGTGTTTATTTCAGTTGCCAGACTTTGAGCCATCTAAACTGACTCTGAATGGAGCAGAGACAAGATTGCTCCCCTGAGATAGAGCAATTGGAAGACTCTTAAGCAAATCAAACAATTTTTGGTTCTTGAAATCACTAATTTTGAGGTGGCTTATTATATGGTAATAAACAGCCAGAGCACCAGGAAATGCTACAATCATCTTTGCTTGTTGATTCCTTAACATGAAGGGACTCAACTGAAAGTTGCTCTCTGCTAGAAACAGTACTTTACTAGTATCTATGTCTTCTATCAGGCAGCCACAAAGTTGCAGATCTGAAAAAAATGACATCATAATTGTTGGTATTATAGAACCAACATTATAAATTATATGTCATAAAATTAGGGTTGATAAGTTCAGTAAATAACAATAGAAATTGCACAGTTAAACTTGACTTCACATTAACGATGACTGTTTTTGGGCAGATTGAGATCCCTAATCACAAGTGTCTGTGATTTCAGATATTTTTCTGATTTTGGAATATTTGCATGAACACCGTGAGGTATCTGAAGGATGGGACCCAAGTCTTCATACGAAATTCATTTATGTTTCATGTACACTTTGTACATATGGCCTGAAGGTAATTTTGTACAAAGTGTTAAGGAATTTTGTTCATGAAATGAAGTTTCATGTCATTGAATTTTACACTTATAGCATCATTTCAGCTCTCAAGTTTCGGATTTTGAACCATTTTCAATTTAAAATGTTTTGATTAGAGATACCCAACCTATATAAATGTTTAAAGCAATATTTGGCATATACTTAAACAAAAAATTATTTGGCACCTAAGATTCAAACTTAATTGAGCATCCTGTATTTTATCTAACCATCCTACATAAAATACCCACAATACTTTGCAACTTGTAACCACCATGCTAAAAGTCTACTTGCTTTGTATGATGAGCTATGTATTACGTTTAGCGAACTCTTCTGGTACATGTCCACTACATCATTTCATTTACTAGAAAATGTATTGGTTAAATAAACACTGTAAAATATATCTAGCATGGAATAAAGTTTTCTGTAAGTGGGTGGATAGAGATTGGGATAGAAGAATTGTGACTATGCCAAGAAAATCCTTACTGGAGACAGTTCCTTGTAGAAAAATTTCCTTTTGAGGATGAATTGGGTCCAATATAATGAACCTGCCTGTAGGATGGATAATCCAGCAGGCTGTGGCTGCTTATCAGAAACTTAAGCAGGAACCAAAGGCACAAGAAACTTGAAGAGTAGGTACTCCGAGTCAATTCATATATGTATGCTGCGCTGCCTTCTTTCCTTGCAATAAATCCTGTGTCCTTGCAGTGGTTTCCTATACAAGATGCCCTGAAGAATAATCATAATTAATCTATTTTACAGTTGGTGCTAACAAGAAGAGGAATATATCAGCATTATATCCCCGCATGGAATTTCTTGAAAGGACAGTGGGGAAGGGACATTGGGTCTAATGGACATGTCTCAGGTCAAGAATCAGAAACAGTATTTCTAGTTGTCCTTTCTGGAGTAAGATAATGCTGGAAAGGTGTCGGTCCACAAGGGTTAGCGGATAGTTGCTAACATTGTATCTAAAGGATCAGGAACTTCAAATAGAAAAGATTATTGGTGAGGAGGTTATAGTCAAGAAGATGCCAGGAAGAAGTATGTGAATTGCTCTTTGACAAAGAAGGCTCTTAATGATAGGAGAATATAATTGTTTTATGAATGCTGTCTAGCCTCTTTCGCATGACCCCTTAGTGCTCACTTGAGCAAAGATGAATAAAGTAGCAAAATTTAGGGATATAAGGTGAAATATGTTGTATTATTTATTATGAATTAGACTGTGATAACAAACAAATCCCACGTTTACAATGGCCAGACATTATTTAAAAGTATGTATTAGGTTCATCACCATCAAGGACACATTTTTATTGTACTTGGGTAGTTCAGACTTGCAAAATACTTCTCATGTTTATTGGAATGTCTGATAATGTTTTCTAGTGAATATGTAAGAGAATATGGTCAGGGCAGGCTATTTAAACAGCAACAGAATGCTACAGTTCAAAGAAAAGCAGAGAATTAAAATATATTAAGAGTCCTGCAAAACTGTTATCCAGTCAGTAGGAGTGACATTTTAGAAATGCTTTCTAGGGCCAGTGTTGTGGTGTGGCAGGTTAAGCCTCTGCCTATGATACTGGCATCTCATATGGTTGCTGGTTTGAGACTCGACTGCTCCACTTCCAATCCTGCTCCCTGCACCTGGGAAAACAATGGAAGATGGCCCAAGTTCTTGGGCCCCTGCACCCACATGAGAGACTCAGAAGAGGCTCCGTGTTCCTGGCTTCAGCCTGGCCCAGTCTAGGCTATTGTGGCCATTTAGGGAGTTAAACAGTGGATGGAAGATATCTCTGTTTCTCCTTCCCTGTAACTCTGCCTTTGAAATAAATAAAAAATAAATCTTAAAAAAAATGCTTTCTGACATGTTTTGAGGCTTTCAATATTTTCAATATCTCACCAGTGACTGTAGTATTAGAAAATATTTCTAGAACACTGAGAGGTACACAATCATTGGTATAAGGCTGATTTGTTTATAAACCCACCTTATCTATTAGACTGTGAATTCCTTTTGGGCAATGATCATTTAATTTGTTCTTGATTTTCAGTTTCCCGGAAAATGCCAACTAGAGAGAAAAGCACAAAGAAATTAGATAAATATACCCTAAATGAACTTGGTATTCTTTTAGAAGAATGTAAATGGATGCAAGTAGTAAATCATCTATTGAAAATGTTAGAATTGATATTGCAACCATAATCTTGAAGTCTTTTTACAAATGTTTTAATTTTTTTAAAGGTTTATTTATTCACTTGAAAGCAAAGTTGCAGAGAGAGATCTCCCATCAACTGGTTTACGAAATGGCTGCAATGGACAGGGCCTGGGCCAGGCCGAAGCCAGGAGCCAGGAGCCAGGAGCCAGGAGCTTCTACCTGGTCTCCCATGTGGATGTAGCATCACAAGCAATTGGGCCATTTTTTGCTGTTTTTCTCAGTCACATTAGCAGGGAGCTGGATCGGAAGTGGATCAACCAGGACCGAAACCAGCACCCATATGGGGTGCCAGTGTCCCAGGAAGAGGCTTATCCCACTCCACCACAATGTTATCCCCTCTTTGAAATATTTTTAAAGATTCATTTATTTATTTGAAAGGCAGAGGTACAGAGAGAGAAAGACAAAGAGAGAGAATCCTGAAGTCTTGACTTCTTCTCTGTCAGCATGTCCCACAGAAGCAGTTCTGCATTTGTTTCACAGTTGAGTTCAGTCTGGTCAGGGCCCAGGATACTTTGCTTTCTGATGAATATTTAGCTCATAATAGAAAACTGCTCTAGGCCGGCGCCATGGCTCACTTGGCTAATCCTCTGCCTGCGGCACTGGCACCCCAGGATCTAGTCCTGGTTGGGGTACCGGGTACCAGTCTCGGTTGCTCCTCTTCCAGTCCAGCTCTCTGCTGCGGCCCAGGAGGGCAGCGGAGGATGGCCCAAGTGCTTGGGTCCTTGCACCTGCATGGGAGACCAGGAGGAAGTACCCAGCTCCTGGCTTTGGATTGGCACAGCGCCGGCCATGGTGGCCATTTGGGGAGTGAACCAACAGAAGGAAGACCTTTCTCTCTCTGTCTCTCTCTCACTGTCTAACTCTGCCTGGCAAAAAAAAAAAAAAAAAAAAAAAAAAAAAAAAAAAAAAAAAGAAAACTTCTCCAGTCTCCAAATGGGTATATGAAGAATAACATGAAAAACAAGGAAAATAAATAAAACTATTTGATACAATCATCTTTTAATAAGATGCAGAAAAAATGCTTTAAATCACACTGTGTAGGAAATTGTTATAAAAAACATGGGAAGAGAAAAGAGCTTACTATATGCATTAGACAAATTCAATTTGCACATAAATTAGAAACTTGAGTAGCAGCAACTCAGGGTGGTGAAGAAAAGCTACTGTATCAGCAGGTTTACAATCTAGCCAGTTTGGTATCTCAAATGAGTTATAAATAATGAAACCTCAATCTGTTCTTCAAATATATTTTATGAATAGTTTAGAATTTTTAGAGCATGCGTCATAGATTCAGAAATAAAGTCTAATTAACTAAAAGCAAATGAACTAGCATAAAAGCATTCTGACTTCATAAAATTTCTCCTGTGTGCTGATTAAAATGGGTCATGTTCACACCTAGAAGTATGCCTAATTTTTAGTTTCAGGTTAAAGGGTTTGTCAAGAACTATTTATGCCATTTAAAGAAATACTTTACTTTTATGGCTTTCATATGACTGATCACTATTTTCTCATTTCTTATTTATTTGTCAGAAGTACACAAGTCATCTTTTTCCAGAAACAGAATCCAATTTTTTTGATGTTATTTCTTAAAAAAAGAAAATGAGACTTAAAAATTCCTATAGTTAATATATAGTAATTGTTAATATTTTAATTTATTAAAAAAGAATACACACGCACACACACACACACACAAGCCCAAACCAAAACATAATATTTAGAACTCTCATGGGAAGAATGATAAGGAAATCAAACCAAAACAGAACAAGATGACCTGCCATGGCTCTGACTGAGTAGGAAATTGTGAGTCACATTTGAACAATTAGTGGCACGATTTCCACTGATGAAAGTGTGACTATCCATGTTGAAGAAAATGCTGGAATAGAACTGCAATAATCTGTGCATGGCAAAATATAGAGAATCTTGATATGGTAGATCTTGTTAGCTGTTCACCAAAATATGTCTCTTTCTTCCCGGACACACAAGCAGAAGACATTTCCCAGCCTGTTGGATATAGGCACGTGACTTCACTCTAACCACTAGGATGTGAGTTATATCTCCATTATGGCTCATAAACCTCCTATATGGGATTTTCCTTGCTTTTTTCCCTACTGCTTTACTGCAAGCAGATGATAAGACTCTGGGAGGCTTGAGAGTTACAAGATGGAAAGACAATTGTTAAGTGAATCACTATGTGAACAAGTCCTTGTTGACAAAGAATATGTGTATCAACTGTTGAAATCTTTACTTAATATATGCTAAACCGATCTTCTGTATATAAAGAGAATTGAAAATGAATCTTGATGTGAATGGAAGGGGAAAGGCAGCGGGAAAGGGGAGGGTTGCATGTGGGAGGGAAGTTATGGGGGGGGAAGCCATTGTAATCCATAAGCTATACTTTAGAAATTCATATTCATTAAATAAAAGTTAAAAAAAAAAGAATAGAGTTGGATCAGGAGATGGAAAAAAAAAAAAAGACATGGGAGAGCACTTGGGTAAAAGGGAGATGATAAGAAAAGTATAAAGCTGCTAGGAGGAGAACATTGCCTCCAGCTGTCTCCTCCTTTCCATTTTTTGTAGTCTTGTCGTCCTTCTCTTGACCCCGTCATCACATTGCTTCGGAAAAAGTACAACTTTGAGTCAGGCCCATCTGGACTCAGATGCCATATCTTATGCTGATTAGAAATGCAATCATAACTGCATTATTTAATCTCTCTAAGCCTATGAAATATGTATACAGTTGTCACTTGAGTCTAAGACAACTAGTATAATATTAGGCATGTAGATGCAACCACATAGACCATATAATCTGATAATGGATGTGGTGCCACTGAAGTGCACTGAGTATTTTTCAACATTCTGTTTCCAAGGGAATATGATTTGAAAGCCATGATATAAAAACATATTCTATGCAAATTTGATTGTTGCATATAATCTGGGATAATATTCTTCTGGATAAATATCTTCCTTTGATCCTGAGCCATGATTTCAGTTTGATCTTTCCAAGTATACTATCTTTTGTTAAAAAGTCAATAAAAGCTTTATAAAACATGAAAAAAAAAAGAATATGTGTATCATGGACTATTGGGAGGGAAAAATAAATTTCTATTGTGTTTGAATCTCATCCTATCTATACACAGACACACAGACACAGACACAGACATACACATACACACATACACACATGGGTTCTTTAAAAAGTTCAGGGAAAATGAAATTCAAAGATAAGTTTATTTCATACAAGTGACCTTCAAACATCTTACAAAAATGTATATTATGAAAAAGCTATGCATAGTTTTAAAAAAGTTTATATCAAAATAAATTTATTATTTAACATCATTTTCATGAACCTTCTGAGGTGTACTTTTGTATTTTCTAATAGAACATGCTGTAATAGAAAGGATATGTGTATATATGTATATATATATATATATAGTTAGCTTTCAATATCCATCAGTCATGCATTCAACCAAAAACCAATCAAGAAAAGTCATAAAATTAATTGCATCTATACTGAACATACATAGACTATTTTCCTTGGCATTATTCTATAAACAATACTTACAACAATTATTCACACAGCATTTACATTATGTTAGGTGTTGCCAGAAATCTACAAATGATTTAAAGTACACAGGAGGAATTGCATGAAAATGCTATATCATTTTATGTACAAAAGTTGAGGATCTGGAAAATTTTGGTGTTCATAGGAATCCTGGAACAAATTCCTCGCTAATACCAAGGGATGACTATATTTTATTCATTTCAGTAATAGGTTATCCTAATAAGTATGGTTATAATGATTTTCTTATTTCTTAGTTTTTTGAGTGTGAATAAAAACAAAAATATCCTTATTGTTTGGTGTGTGCCATGTCTTTGCTTCTAAGACAAATTCCACAGGTTTTACTGGGGATTCATAACTTAAAGTTTAACAAAGACAAAAATGGTGATAAAATTGTGTTGGGAGTTTACAATTTGGTCTGTCATACAATGTGCTTTAGTAGGGATGGTACCTCAAATTCTCATTTCTTATTCTCTTATTTTATTTCCTAGAAATTTCAGATTTTTTAAAAAGGCTCTGTCCTATTATAACATAAACAGATCCATTCCAAGAGTAACAAAGAAAATAATTCCTTTTGTGTAGAAAAATCACACACACCTCCATTTGTGTGCAATGTTTTTATTTTCATGTTTTTTTTTTTTATTGTTGTTGTTGTTGCTGTCACTGATATGCTAATGATATGCTGTCTGGAATGCATTCAGCTACACACCACTGATTTCAGTTTTGTGCAGAGAAGCAAAAACCTGAGACTTTAGCAATGATTACAATCTTCTGCTCAGTGAAGAAAGGCCTGGAGGCACAGATTTAGATATGTACATACCAAAAAAAAAAAAAAAAAAAAGCACACATCAGGATGGTGATAATCTTCTTAACCTTGAGTTTTCCATCTCTTTTGAGTCTTTGTGTTGCAGAGTGAGAATTCTGGCAGATGGTGGCCAAATTTTAATTTTGCTGTTGATCTACAAACCTGATACAATACAGTTTTAGGATATAAGAGAGGGAAACTGCTGATATGGAAATCCAATCAGAAACTGAAATTCCAGAAGCAGTTTATTAAAATGAGTGTATTATTAGCCAAAACGGAAATTAGCCTGTTTCTTTTAGTACTTGTTAAAGAATTAAAATGCATGACCATATGATGGAGATATATGTGTGTGTATATAATACATATATATATTCTTCATTATTTAACATTTGATTAAAAAATTATCCCCAAAGAAAGTTCCATATTTTGGAAGAAAAAGACACTACTAATATCCACATGTTTTAGTAATTATCCTTGAAGAAGCAGGAAAAATGTTTTTATATCAGTTTAAGAAGCATTTAATGAAAGACATCCACATAGTGAAAAGTCGCTGTGTTCATTGTGAAATAGGTAAGAGGTAGACATACTTTAAAGTCTTCAGCATCTAAGAAAGTTCCCTTTGATGAGTCAGAAATGAATGCTAGCTGGTAATATAATTTCTACCTTAGTTGGGGGCAATTAACCCCTTTACTGGAATTTTGCTTACACATCTGATAAACTAGGTATCATATTTTCTTCTACTGAAAATCTGCATAATCCATGGCTTCAGAATTAAGAACTTGGATTCAAATTCCTGGTTTCAACACTTATAGCTCATGCTACCTAACCTCACTCTGCCTCATGTTCCTCATCGGAAAAATGTGTGCATAATAAGAGAATGTAATACATGTAAATGACTTAACAACTGCCTGATACTCAGTAAGTTATCAAGAATAATAGTACTTGAATGAAGAAAAAATAGTATGTACAAATAATGTTAAATCTTTGTCCAGGTTACTAAAAAAATTTTTTAGTACAAATTGTATGCACTGCATGTATGACATGTCTTGTAAGGCTGCCACAAAACACATCAAACACGAGAGCAAGGAAAAAGGTTTATTGGTGGGAAACCTGACAGATTGGAGGGAAGGGGTGAAAAAGGCAAAGAGGGAGAAGGAGAGCATAAGAGAGAGAGCAAGAGCGAGAGTGAGAACAAGAGATAAAGAGACAGAGAGGGAGAGGAACAGGTCCTCTTAAAACTTTGCCAGGGTTGGGCAGGGAATCGCATTAGAGCTGACTCCAGTAGTTGGGCCATGGGGTCACCTGGCTTCCAGCCATGGTGGCATGGGCTAGAGCCTTGGATGGTGTCCACGGCATAGAATGTACCATAGACAAGACTGTACCATTTTACTAACATTCCTCCCCCCCCCTTTTTTTTTTTATAAAGCAAGAGTTGTATGAGATTACATTAGCCCCCAAAGTCCAAGAGGATTAGAGGGGCAATGATCTGTCTTTAAAGCTATTTCCTGCTGACATGGGGTAGCGAGGTAATCTCTGTTGGCAAGGGGCAATGTCTCAAGCTGCTGTCTCCTGGGTGGGGAGCCAAGTATATCCCTGTAGTAGCATTTGGTTGAACACGCTGTTGGTGAAAGCCTTGATTCATTCCATTATCAACTCCTGTAAATACTTAAACAGACATGGAAGTAGAAAAGGCAGTTTGAGAATAGCAACCAATGATCCTAAGAGTGGCATTAACCAAGTAATGAGAGGAGAGGAAATGAGGGGAGGGTCTTGGGGCCCTTGTGAAGACTATTTGATGGATGTGATTTAAAGCTGATCTCAAAGAAGACCGGGAGAAAGGCCACTCATCTTTTGCAGGTAGAGGGTTTTGTCTGTAGAGAAATTCTGAATAATCATACAGCATTAAGTGGGGGAGAGGACCATCAGTACACACAGGTCTGGAGTAGAGCCTTTGAAGTTAGAGTAGAGGTTATGATTACAAAGGCATGAGGACCCAAGTGGGCAAGATAGGGTCTAGAACAAAGGAAAGAGTCATTATTGGAGGACCTAAGAAAAGTGCTGCCTAAACACGAATAAGTTTTCCAATTGAGAGTCAAATCGAACCTGACAGATAGGGCCTGATAATAATCTGGTGAGCTTTAAGGCCTTGCCTGTTATAAGGCTCAGACCTATCTATCTCTTCACATGGGGTACATCCTAAGGGAGGTGTGAACCTCCTTGGGGAAGGCACCCTGTTGACTTCCTTTACCTAGCTGGCCTGGGAGGAGAGCAGGCCAGGTAAAGGCAGGTGGCATCTGTAACAGGAAATTTACAGTTCTGCCTGCAATGTTACTGACCCTACTTGGCCATCCCTTCAACAGCGGTGGTTACTTTGGAAGCTGGGCTGGGTGAAGGGCTTTTCAGCTCAGAAACAGCAAGATCTGTGGCTATGACCTGGGCATCATTCTACTCCAGGGCAGTTCCATTTCCAATGATCCAACTCTTGGCTGGCAGAGCTGCCAGGGCTCTTCATAAGCTGACTTCTGCTGAAGCTCTGGCTTCCAACAACAAAAACCAATGCATGGACTGGCCTGTTGGGTCTTCCTTGATGGCAGATCATTGTACAGAGCAGAGCAGCCTTTAATAGGCCTGCCACCTATGTTTACATTGCTTCTGATGCCTAGCTTTCTGTTCCTCCTGGAGCAGACCAGAGGATGCTCAAGTCCCATCTCTAATCTTTGGTGGCCTAAACCAGAAGTCTATAGCCTCAAGCATGTTCTGATAATGTTTTTTTGTGAGGTAGACAATGCTAATGAGGAAAGCTATGTCTTCACTTTAAAACTTTCTCTCCCTTTGTTTGGTCTGAAAGGAAGGTTTCACCTGTTTACTGTGCCAATGGCAAAGTAATTCTAGCTGTGAAATTATAATTTAAGCTCTCATTTTGGCTATGCTAGTACAGAAAATTGTTAGCCATCCCTTTTATGAGATCTAAAAATAAAATTGTGCATCTTGGAGAGTCCTTGAGTATAGTCAGTTTCCCACCTTGAAGAGAATAAAGAAATGAGGGAACAAGTCAGGCTTAGAATAGAGAAATGAGGGAGCCAGTCCCAGATCACTTACTGACAATAGCAATATCAAATGAAAACTTAGCAAGTGATTTCAACCATTAAATGACAGATTAGGAAAACATTTATTGGAAGGGCCATTGCCTTCTATAAATTCCAAGGCAAGAGTGCACATATTTAGAAACATCTCTTAAATATCTACATGTAGCTTGTTTAACCAGAAAACTCAAGCACAAATTTATAAAAACATTTTAGTTTCCTTCTACCAACAAATTTAAAACATCTGATACAGATATTCAGGTCACATGAATCAAAATGTATCTTTGATTAATTTTAGCAGTTTAAATTTATGAGCAATTTTTTATCTATAAGCAAATTAAAACAAAGCTCTTAATAAATTTTCCCATGTAGACATACAATATGTGCACATGTGTAACATAACTTGTAAGATAGAACAGTAGAGCAGCTTCAGTAAAAGCTTCCTAAAATCTTGAGCTGTGTTTTATTACTATCAACCAATTAGAATTACTTTCTGCTCTTAGTGACCTCGATTAACCATACTTTCTCTCAGTTGGAACCTGTAGTGCATTATTGGCTTCATCTGTTTACAGAGCCATCTCAAAGTACTGAATACAATAGAAGTGGCTGGACAAGTCCTCTGGAACCTCTACAAAACTGTGGGTGAAAAAAGACTTTAAATAGCCATGTTTAAAATTATGAACTCATTAACCAACAAGACGCACTTGCTTACTCCACACAGTTTTTTCAAAAGCACCTGTAGGATTAAACAGAACATTTAACCCTTTCAGTCCTCTGGGCCTTTCTCATTAAGATAACCATCATGTCTAGTAACACAGGATCATGTCTAGTAACACATTTGTATCAGTAGCACTTCATATTATCAAAACTTAAAATTTAGCACCACTTCACATATGGACACTACTTCTAATATAATCCAAATTTCCTGATTAGTTGGTGTATCTACAAGATGAGAGACTTATATCCTTAGATATTTTCAGGGGCCCAACTGGAAATACTAAAGTCCAATTCTTTGGAACTATGATTTTTTGAATTCCTGTCAAAGATAACAGGAAGGCTTAAAATATCTGGCTGAAATAAGATCCCTTAACATCATGACATAATATAGACCAGATTTAATCATTGTTACAAGGTGACTATTCAGATGTTTTAGAATAAGCATATATTCAAACAAATCATAACTCAATAAAAAAACTCAGCTTCTTTTAAATAATTAGAACCTAAAAGAGACATTAAGAGAACATAATAGATTACTTTAATTTGTTGCTTTAACAGAGACTCAGATTCTAATGCTATGTCAAAGAGAAATAGATTAACAGCATTGTATCCAAAAATTTCTTTCTTTCATAACCTTCTGTGATTTCCACACACCTTCTTCAACTTACTTGAAATGTTCTATCATTTCCATTCCAGTCTAGAGTAAACTAGCCATCAGGATAAAGTAATTCTTACAAATCTTGTCCTTTCTTTATTCAAAAAACTCTTTCCTGCTTAACCTTTTTTTACCAAGAGCACTCTTTCCTTCTTAACCTTCTTCGATTTACATTTTGAAATAACCTGTTAAAAATCTCTAAATTAAGGCAACATTTTTAAAATAAGATAACACATCAAATTTCAGCCTTAGTTACTTATAAGCAGTGTTGAACTATTTTTCATAGACCATTTATGAAAACACACTTGTTAACAAACCAAATAGATTTTCTATAGAATATAATGTGCTAAGAGTACCAAAGTTTACATTTGGATGCTTTTTTTAATTTATTTATTTGACAGGTAGAATTATAGACAGTGAGAGAGAGAGAGAGACACACACACACACAGAGAGAGAGACAGAGAGAAAGGTCCTCCCTTCACTGATTCATTCCCCAAATGGCTGCTATGGCTGGCACTGTGCTGATCTGAAGCCAGGAGCCAGGTGCTTCTTCCTGGTCTCCCTTGTGGGTGCAGGGGCCCAAGCACTTGGGCCATCCTCCACTGCACTCCCGGGCCACAGCAGAGAGCTGTACTGGAAGAGGAGTTATCGGGACTAGAACCCGGTGCCCATATGGATGCTGGCACCACAGGCAGAGGATTAGCCAAGTGAGCCATATCTCATTTTTGCTTTTATCCAATTCTACATTTAGCAGTTACACCTAAATGACTTAAGATGCTGATATTATGTTATATTATATCTCTATCTGAATTCAATTAAAATTAAAATTGCATTAATCTATAACTAGTTACTGATTACCCATTGCAGTTTCATTGAGTAATGATTACTTGTTGCTATAGCATCAGAAACCTGTTAAAATAAATTGCAAAGTAAGTTCAGCAAGTTACAAAGCAATAGTTTTTTTTCTTTTTCTTTCTTTCTTTCTTTCTCTATTTCTTTCTTTTTTTTTTTTTTTTTTTTTTTTTTTTTTTTTTTGACAGGCAGAGTGGATAGTGAGAGGGAGAGACAGAGAGAAAGGTCTTCCTTTTGCCGTTGGTTCACCCTCCAATAGCTGCCACTGCTGGCACTCTGCAGCCAGCGCACCGCGCTGATCCGAAGGCAGGAGCCAGGAGCTTCTCCTGGTCTCCCATGCGGTGCAGGGCCCAAGCACTTGGGCCATCCTCCACTGCACTCCCAGGCCACAGCAGAGAGCTGGCCTGGAAGAGGGACAACCGGGACTAGAACCTGGTGTGCGGCGCTGCAAGGCAGAGGATTAGCCTAGTGAGCCGCGGCACCGGCCACAAAGCAGTAGTTTTAAAGGTAGTGATCTTCCTAGATTTGAAGAGAGAAATTTCTTCAAACTCAGTGTCTAGTTGCAGTTGCTTTTTCACCCTAAGAACACCTTAGGCCAATGATGTTCCAGTCAACAGTCAGCCACTTAGGACTGCCTCTGAAACAAAAGTTCAGGCAGCTTCCAGACAGTTCCCACAGGTGACAGTGGGCCAGTGGCCAATGCGCCAAAGACAAGAAGTCCACTGGGGTAAAGGTCAAAAGGCCTGATTTTCCTTTTTGGCTTGGAAAAGAGCCTTCAGAGGGTGGGATACCTAATTTGCTTCTCAGTAAACAGGGAGCTCAGAAGGATGGGATCACCACTCCCTTGCTATTCTTATGTAAAACTGGAACCGGGAGGGAGGGACAAAGACCAGTTGGAGGACAAGGGCTGAAGGGTGAAAACCTGGAGATGGCCATTGATAAGACATGGGGAGTAGACTTTGGACCAGGCCTGGTTCTAAGATAAAGTTGAAATTCCTGGGTGGGAGGGGAAGTACAATGAGCCGAGAAAGTGAAGAGCCAGGGCCAAGAATGTAGAAGGAAGGGGTTTCATCTCAGGCCCTTGACCTCTAGTGGAAACTTTGGAAGCCAAAAGACCTGGGTCAGAGAGTAGGAAGTACACATAGAAGGTTTAGTTCGAAGATAGGAAAAAGCTTGAGCATATGGGATCTCCTTCCATTTTCCTCATCACTCACAGAAGTGATAAAACTTTCAGGGTCAGTGTTTGAGGTCTGGAGGCAATTTGAGAGTGACCATATTACTTAGAAGGGAGTGGAGAATCTGACGGAACACGGGAATAAGCTCCCATGGTGACCTGTAGAGTCAGATGGCAGATACCGGGCATCCCCGAGATCATGGCCATCTGACTCAATAATATGGCAACAGAGGGTGGGGTTGTCACCCATGCACACACTGTAGCCCAGGGCTTAGCCCGTAGAAGGGATACAGGAGGCTGAGTCACCACCCATACCCACTTTTGCCCAGACACAGTGTCTGTAGGGGTTGTGGTGTCTGGTATCAAGACTTTGACAAGAGGTAGAATACAATCACAACCTGTGTAGCATTCACCTGAGAATTTCCCATTCTTCACCTTACCTCAGAATTTGGAAGGCTGGTGTGTGGATGGAGATCATGAAGCATTTGATGGTGTGGAAGGTGTTCCGGGGGTGTGTTTTGTGACTGGCAGAAATCCAGGACCCCAAGACAGCTCAGATATCCCCAAAGGGAGAGCAAAGTCACAAGAGGAGCCTGGATCCGAGTCATGCCACCAATGTAAGGCTGCCACAAAACACACCAAATACCAGAGTAAGAGAAAGGGTTTATTGGTAGGGAAACCCAACAGACAGGAGGGAAGGAGCAAAGAAGGAAAAGATGGAGAAGGAGAGTGTAAGAGAGAGAGCAAGACAGAGAGAGACAGAGAGAGAGCCATGTGTTCAGGAACAGGTCCTCTTAAAACTTTGCAGGAGGGCAGACAGGAAAGTAGGAGCAGTGAATCCCATTAGGTGAGGGTGGAGCTGACACTGGTGGTTTGGCCGTGGCGTCACTTGGCTTCCAGCCATGACGGCAGGGGCTAGAGCCTAGGGTGGTGTCTGGGGTGTAGAACACACCATAGATAAGACTGCGCCATTTTACTGACATGTAATTTCTTTTACCACCATATACCACATTTGAGATCAAGGAGGAGAAAGTGGAATTTCAGAGGAGTTGATTGATTTACACAGAATCCGATGATCCTCTGGGACTTCCAAATGAGGGTGGTTCCATGGTTCCATTACAACTTTACAACCTCCCTGAAAAGTTAAATTGCTAAGCTATCAGGAGGGAAAATCCTCATACAAATTGATCTCTGAAAAAGCACAAATACTTACAAATCATCCAAGTCAAGCTCAGAATTACCTCATCTTCAAACTTAGATTCTTTAAATGTCAGTTTCTACTTAAGAACCATTGTTGGGTATGTTCCCAGGCAAACAGAGCTGAAAAACATGAGTTGCTATAAAAATCTGTGCACTGCCCAACTTGTACTGCTGTATGGGGTGGTCCTGAGTAGAAGCTTCCTCTAATCTCTGACATGACATCTACCCTGATGTAAACAGGATGAGCCACTTACTCACAGCTGCTATTGTACTTAAGTGTCTGGCTGAACAGTGACTGGGAGATAATAATCCAACCACTTCCATAATCCAACCACTTTATATGATGTTGCTGTGTGAGTCTACTATGGTCAGCAAATCTTACTTCTCTTCTTATTCTTCCATTGTCCCTGTAGGAAGATACTTTTCCTATCACCAATCCCCTACCATGTGATTTTGAGGTGATAAAAAGTCATTTGCTCCATATATGAAAGAAAGCCTTTCTGTATTTAATAAAAAAGATGAGTTATTGCTCAAGAGGTGATTTTCTGCTTGGGAAAGGGAGCTAACACTCAAATAAGGAGTTATGGTGGTAATTGAATGGAGCATGATGTTTTAGTTTCTTACAACAATAGATATCATCATAGTATTGAAAGTCCTCTAGAATATTTCACAGAGAAACAAGTTTACTATATACTCCCTAAACACATTGAAATTCAGAAAAACAAAGACAAGAGTATCCAACAGTTGTCTAAAAAGGATTATTAGAGCTTTTCTAAAGGATGTTTTGGAATCCTTAAACCATGAAAGTGGCTCTTACATTTTCCAAGGAAGCTTCTCACTAGTTACTTGCCTCAAATTAAAGATTTCTTAAAATTCTTTGTTAAATTGGACAGGTGCAGGTTGAGAGAAGTGGCATTTAGCAATTTGACGATGGAGCACATTTTCTAAGACTAAAAATGATAGCAAGGGTGTAGACATGCTTTAGAGCAGTGTGTTATCCAATTGAGCTGTCTGTGATGAAGGGAATATTTTGTCTACATAATCCAACATGGTAGCCACTTGCCATGTATTGAGAACTTAAAATGTAACTCATGTGGTTTTAAATTTAAACATGTAGCTGTAGCTACTTTATTGGATAGTGCTGTTTTGGAGAGATTTCTGATGTTATTTTGTCATTGCTTTTTAGTGATTTAAAGAGATAATAAGAATGTGGTAATAAGGCTTTAAACGCTAAGACATTTTGGCTGCAGCCATTTTATCTTACAGCTAGTGGCATTTATTTTGCAGATTTTCTTTTAGATTGAGATTTCCTAATAATTTCAAAGTAGAAAAAGAAAGTGTTCTTTGTTTAAATATGGCCATTTAAGAAAATTGTTTCTACCATTTCCTGGCTGATTTAAATACTTTAACCTATCATTCATTTCTTTTCAGGGATAAATTTGTTTTCAGATTTCTATCCAATGATAGGGAGTCATGCCTCACAACTCTGACAGGTTTCACATGAGAGCATGTTGACATATTTATTGGCTACCAATGGGTATAATAAAATGGGCAAAATGAACAAAGAATAAGGTAGTTCATGCAGCATGTAGCCCCATTATTTTGCAATATAAAAAACCCTCATCTTACTGCAGATCAAAAGCATTTCACAAATTCCCCAAACAAACATAAATAAGAGAAGAAACATAAAACTACATAACTCTGTGGAATAATGTTCAGCAGCAGTGGGAAATGTAATGGTTCAGCATTAAGTCATTAGCTTGAATAGAATCGGTGCATGAAGAAGTCAAGTGTTCTAAGAAACCAATCATCTGCTGCTATTTGTAACTCTCTTTTATCTGTATGTTGAAAGACCTGTTTGCCTAAGCTGCAAACTGCCCGTGCCCTGGATTAGGCAGAAACACCAACGGCTGTCACCTAAATGTGCCAGTTCCACTACTCTGAGGAATTTCCTGTCCCACAGGGAGTTTCAGCCTGAATCATGGTTGATAATGTGAAGTGAACAGAGGAAAAGAAATGAAACAAAACAAAAATATTTTGAAATAGAGTAGTCTGCACACAAGTGTAGATCTATATCCAATGAATAGTTAAATAGCAACAACAACAAACATATATTTACACACACAGCACAGCATGAAAACTACTGTTGTACTCAGAAAAACAGCTTTTAAGATTTATCTTAGGTGATAATTAGATTAATGTTATAGTCAAAACATGGAGGTGACAACTGTTTTTCATATTTGAATACATTTATTAGTTGATTTCCCCAAACAAATCTTTTCTGACCTCTCTTTTGAATATAATTGGGAATAAATCACAAACAAATGGAATTAATGAGAACATTTTCTTCCACATACAAAATGGCAAGAAACATCATAAGCCACTTATGCTTAAAATCTCAAATGATCACTCATTCCTTTCACTTATATGGGGGGGCCCTCAAAAAGTTCATGGGAAAATTGGTGTGTTATGAAAAAATTATGTATGGATTCCAAACATTCTTTCAACCAAAATAAACTTGTCTTTTAATTTCATTATCCACAAACTGGAAAGTAGCCTTGTTCATATGCTCACACCCAAACATAAACTTACAGTTGAATTGGTGAATATTGCTCGGAAATAGTATCCTAATGTGGAAACCAATTTTATCTTTTAATTTCTGTTTCCTCGTCATGTTTATTTGATAGTTTTTCTTGACAAAAGCTCTTTTTAGTAACTCCTGGCCTCAAATTTTATTGACATTTGTAAAAGAAAATTTATTTATTTATTTATTTGAAAGGCAGAGTTACTGGGGCAGTGGGTGGAGAGAGAGAGAATCTTCTACCCTGCTGGTACTCTTCCCAAATGGCTGTAATGGCTAGGGCTGAATGGGTCCAAAGCCAGAAGCCAGGAGATTCTTCGAGGTCTCCCACATAGGTGGCAGGGGCCCAAATACTTGAGCCATCTTCCACAGCTTTCTCAGGTACATTAGCAGGGAGCTGGATTGGAAGCGGAGCAGCCAAGACTGAAACCGCTCTCCACACGGGAGGTTGGCATTGCAAGTGACAGCTTTACCCACTATACCACATCAGCCCCTAATTTTATTGACATTTTATCAAGAAGAGTGCAAAAGGACTGACCAGAAGCAATGATTTCAAGAAGTAAGTTTATTTTTGCTATCAGCTATAGAAAATAATATCAGAAGGTTCTCACCTGAATTATAATTTTTCATTATAGTAAAAAACACACAAAATTTATCATTTAGTCATTTTTAAGTGTACAGTTTGGTAGTGTTAAGTACACTTAGCTTTTTGTGCAATAGATAAACAGGTCTCTGAAAAAACGTATCGTCTTTTCATTTTTAACAATGCATTTTAATTATTTGATAGGCAGGGGAGACTAAGGGAAGGAGGGCAGGAGAGAGAGAGAAAAAGAGAGAGAGATTGACTCTTATTTGTTGGTTCATTCCCCAAATGCCCACAAGGGCTGAGGCTGGGTGATGCTGAAAGCAGGAGCCAGAAATAGAATAGAAGTTTCTCACATGGATGACAGGTACCCAGCTAGGTACACCTGCTGCCTCGATGAGTGTATTAGCATGAAGTCCGTATTGGGAGGGAAGACAGAATTGAAACCAGGCATTCTGATTCGGGATACAGGCATCCCAATCTGACATTTGTCTCTAGAACTTCTTCTTGCAAAGCTAAAGCTCTATATGCATTAAACAACAACTAATTCCCTCTCCCATCTTTTCAACCATCTGTCTGTTTTCTGTTTCTATGACTCTGACTGCTTTGGACACATTAGTGGGATCATATAGTTTTTGTCCTTCTGTGACTGGCTTATTTCACTTAGCATGTGTCTCCAAGTCTAAGGTCCCTCCATATTAAGGGAAACTTCCCTTCCTTCCTTCCTTCCTCCCCTCCCCTCCCCTCCCCTCCCCTCCCCTCCCCTCCCCTCCCCTCCCCTCCCCTCCCCTCCCCTTCCCTTCCCTTCCCTTCCCTTCCCTTCCCTTCCCTTCCCTTCCCTTCCCTTCTCTTCCTCTCCCTTCCTTTCCCGTTATTTATTGGAAAAGCAAAGTTACAGAAACAGAGGGAAAGAGAAAGATTTTCTATTTGCTGTTTCACTAGCCAAATGGCCCCAACAGCCAGGGCTAGGCCAGGCTGAAGTCTGGAACTCTGTCTGGGTCTACTATGTGGGTGGCAGGGCCCAAGCACTTGGGCCATATTCTGCCACTTTCCCAGGTGCATTAGCAAAGAACTGGATTGGAAATGGAGCAGAAGGGACTCAAATCTGAGCTTATATGGGATGCCAGCATCATGGGCCACAGTTTAACCTGCTGAGCTACAATGCCAATCCCAGGATTTCTTCTTTGTAATGCTGTATTCTGTAGTGTATGTGTGTTTCACATGTTCTTTATTCACCCATCTGTTGATGAACATTTGGGTTGCTTCCACCTCCCAGTGATATGGACTTGATCCATATCAAGATCACATGGATCTGTATCATGTGATAATTCTTCTAATTATTTTGGGGGGAGGAACTACCATGTGGTTTTCTGTAGTGAATGTTCCCACCAACAGTACATAAGGCTTGTAACTTCTTAATATCCTCACCAGCAACTTTTTTCTGTTTTTTTTTTTTTTTTTTGATAGTGGCAATTCTAATGGATTTGAGGTGATATCTCAATGTAGCTTCGATTTGCTTTTGTCTTATGATTATTAATCCTAAATATCTGTTCACAGGCTTGTTAACCATTTATATCTTTTTCGGTGAATTGTCTGTTCATGTTCTTTGCCCATTTTTAGCTGAGTTATCAGATTTTCTATTTTTTTTAGTTTACTTTTAGAGGATCTGCATATAATCTGGATAGTTAACCCCTTATCAGATATGTGGTTTTAAAATATTTTTCCTATTCTGTAGGTTGCTTTTTTACTCCATTGATTGTTTAACTTGATGAGCAGACATTTTAAGTTTCATTTAGTGTTATTTGTCTATTTTTGCTTTTGCTGCCTGTGGTTTTGGTGTCATACACAAGAAATTACTATCAAATCCAATGTCTTGAGGATTTCTCCCTATGTTTTCTTTGAAGAATTTTATATCTTAAGGTCTGACAGCCTGTCTGCTTTTAATTAATTTTTCTATATGGCATAAGGACCAAATTTATTTGTGTATGTGTTTGGATATCCAATTTGCCAACACTGTTTGTTGAGGTACTGTCCTTTTCTTCTTGAGTAGTCTTGGTATCCTTTATTGAAAATAATTTGGCCATGTGGGCAAAGGTTTAATTCTGGGCTCCCCACTCTGTTTTCTTGATATGCATATTTGCCTTTTTGCCAGTGCTTCACCATCTTGATTACTATTGCTTTCAGTATATTTTAAAACCAGAAAATATAAAGTCTCCAATTTTCCTTTTTTTCTAGATTATTTCAACTACTTGGGGTAGCTTGAGAATGCATATAAATCTTAAATATTTATTTTCATTTATTTGAGAGGTAGAATTACAGATGGAGAGAGGAAGAGATAGAGAGAAAGGTCTTCTATCAACTATTCAATCCCCAAATGGCCCCAAATGGCTCCAACTGCAGGAGCTGAGCTGATCTGATGCTGGGAGCCAAGAGTTTCTTCCAGGTCTCCTCCACAGGTGCAGGAGTCCAAGTACTTGGCCATCCTCTACTGCTTTCCCAGGCCATAGCAGAGAGCTGGGTGGGAAGAGGAATGACCAGGACTAGAAGTGTAGTCCATATGGGATGCTGGCACTACAGGTGGAGGCTTAGCCCACTATACCACAGTGCCAGCCCCAGAATATGAATTTTAGAGTGGTTAATATTTATGCAAAAATGCTATTGGAATGTTTATGGACATTACTCTGAATCTGTAGATTACTTTGGGTGTGTGTGGTATGGACATTTTGATTACAGTAAGCCTTCAATCTAGGTGCATGGGATATCACACCATTTATTTGTATCTTTGAATTATTTTGGCATTTTTAAAAAATGTTTTCAGTGTGTAGTTCTTTTACTCCTTTGGTTAAACTTTTCTTTTTAAGATTTATTTATTTATTTTGAAAGTCAGAGTTACAGAGAGAAAGGAAGAGACTCGGGGCAGGGCGGGGGGGGGGGAGGATATCTTCCATCTGCTGGTTCACTCCTCAGATGATCACAATGGCCGGAGTTAGCTAGGCCGAAGTAAGGAGACAGGACCCTTTTCCAGGTCTCCCACATGAGTGCAGGGGCCCAAGAACTTGGGCCATCTTACTCTGCTTTCCCAGGAGCATTACTAGGGAACTGGATTTGAAATGGAGCAGCCGGGACTTAAACCAGGGTCCATATGGCATACTGGCATCGTAGGTGGCCAGAGACTCCACAATGCCAGCTCTAAACTTATTCTTAAGTCTTTTACCTTTTTAATTCTTTACTAACTATGATTTTTTAAATTTATGTTTATAAATTGTTCTCTTGGGGCCAATGTTGTGTGGTGTTGTGGATTAAACTTCCACATAGGAAGCTAGCATCTCATATATATGGGTGCCAGTCAAATCTCAGCTGTTCCACTTCCAATCCAACTTCCTGCTGATGTGCCTGGAAAAGCAGCAGAAGATGGTTCAAGTCACTGGGCGCCTGACACCCATGAGAGAGAATAGAAAAGGGTTGTAGGCTCCTGACTTCAATACTGGTCCAGCCCTGGCTGTTGCAGTCAATTTGGGAAGTGAACCAGAGGATGGAAGATCTTTCTCTGTTCCTTTCTCTTTCTGTAACTCTGTCTTTCAAATAAATAAATAATTAAATCTTTTTTAAAAAGAAATTGTTCTTTTGATTCTTAAGCAGATAACTTAATTTTCTAGTATGAAAACAGGTAGCCATGGTTTTTAAGTTCTTCATCAGCAAGGCAGGAATCATGGATAAACTGCATTATTTTATTGTCAGTACTAGCCTAAAGTCCTGGATAATGTGAATGGGGAAGGAATTTTTAAAAATACTCTATGGTGGTCATTGCATACTAGAAGACAAACACTATTATTGTCATTTTCAGTGAAAATTGTACTAGGAATCAAGAATCTGATTAAAACTGTTTTTCATAACAGGGTTAAAATCACAGAATTTCTAGAAAACATGATGCTAAACTGACTATATCACATTATAAATTAATATGTAAAATGGTACAACATTTAAATGTATACTTTGCATTCATGTGGTAGATATTCATATTACTCATGAGTAATCAGGACTAAGTATCATGCTAATTTTTTCCCTAAATTTGGATTCCAAGTTACCCTTAAAGATGTAAAGAAATGTCTAATAATAAAAACATTCTTGGGTTTTGGTCATTTAACGATATATATACCCTTATTGAGTTTTTTAAAAAATATTTATTTATTTATTTGAAAGTCAGAGTTACACAGAGAGAGAGAAGAGGCAGAGAGAGAAAGAGGTTTTCCGTCCGCTGGTTCACTCCCTAGATGACCATAATGGCCGGAGCTGCGCCAATCGAAGCCAGGAGCCAGGAGCTTCTTCCTGGTCTCCCATGCAGGTGCAGGGGCCCAAGGACTTGGGCCATCCTCCACTGCCTTCTCAGGCCACAGCAGAGAGCTGGATTGGAAGAGGAGCAGCCGGGACTAGAACCGGCACCCATATGGAATGCTGGCACTTCAGGCCAGGGCATTAACCTGCTGCACCACAGCACCGGCCCCCCTTATTGAGTTTTTAATGCACTATGCCAAAAATGGTAGACTTAAGTACCTGCTTTTAGGGCATCTTCTCCACTAATGAAAGAAGAGACAGAAAACAAAGCAAACAAACTGTCTGAAAAAGACAACTGTAAGCTCCAGGACAGAAATATTGTATAGCTGTGGGACAGGGAGAGAGCACAGAAGCAGGAAATAATTGACTTGGAAGGGCAAAAAGAATTCTAGAGGAGGGAATATTCTAGAGGAGAATGGAAGGAAGAGAAAGAAATGACAGTATCAAGATTTAAGGTCAGTATACACTTGCACAAGTCACTAAGCAACTGTAAATCTTTAGGCACCGATGACCTTGGCATGTTCAAAACAATTAAGTTCAATGTTGCTGGAGTTGAAAAAGGAAAGACTTGAGATCAGAGTGATAAACAGGGATCAATTTATACAGAGCCTTACAGACCATGGTGAGCGGCTTTAATTCTATTTTCAGTGTAATCAGAAAGCCACTGGAGGGTTTTAAGCATTTCTGTGGAAATGAAATGAGATGAGCTATATGTTCAAAAGATAATTTAGACCGTAGAACAGAGAATGAATGCAAAGACTAAGAGTGGATACAGTTAGGCTGGAATAATAATCAACAGAGAGTTGATGGTGGCTTGGATGAGTCTCGGCTTCTACTTTGGGTCCATAGATCTTATAAGGTGGCAGGTTGCCCAAGTAACACACAGAAAAATCAATGACTGGAAAAAGCAAGGAGCATGTGTGATTTATTGGGTATGCACGTGCTTTACTAAATGAACTTCATGACTTCCTTTCCAGTTAAACTTTTGGGTGCTCCATACTGAATGTAGTTTACAAACAATTACCAAATCTGTTTTTGCAAGAAGATAAAAGAAGGAAAATGCATTTAAAACAAACAAATTAGATAAATTTGTATGATTTGGGGGGGGGGTAGGGGAGTTATGTTTTCCACTTGAACTGACTGCAAAAAATTTTAGAGGAAAATGATTTAATTGAAGTTATTAATAGGCATGGAAAATATGTTTGGTTCATGCCACAGTTCCCAGGAATTTATAAATGGATTCAGAATGTTGTTCAGGCACCAGAAAATAAACCTCCAAGCTATTTACTACCTCCATGATATATAAAGTTTGCAGTTTTGATTTTGTGTGATTATGTTCAGCAATGGTGACCTTTAGAGGCAACAATATTGAAGTGTAATGAGGAGATGTTTGATCACTGGTATACAATGAAGAGTTGGTGCTACTTCCCCATTTCTTCCTGGAATTCGTGAAATTCAACTGACAGGCTTTAACCTTTAGACTGCTGAAGTTATAAAATGTATAGGGATTTAGGCTGTTTATACAACACGTTAGATATATGAAATTTTTAGGAACTGTGGCTTCCTTTATCATCTGGTAAAATGATTTTGTATACTTAATAATATCAGTCACTGGTAACCATGACAGGCTGCACTTGGGTATATCACAAAGTATATGAAGTGTAGGTTGATGAAAGTAGGAGAGAGGCCAGTGAGCAAAATAAATAGAGTGGGCATTCTCCCCAGACCAGGCATTTTCAAAATAGATGGATACGGGCTTCTCTACTTCAGTTTCCTTTCCATACCGGGTAGCACAGAGCTTAGTAAGAGATAACCTGTGGGTCCTGCTTGCTAATAATGTCATTGAACTCTATAATGTTTTTAAAAAGGAAAAGGAAGGATAAGGTGCTAATGGATTAGAGAATGTGGTTACTAGATTGAATCTCCTTTGCAGGTGCAACTGATGATAGGAAAGTTAGCAAGAGAGAAAGGAACCAATGACAACAGAAGTTCAGGGTCTGCCGCCTCACCATTTTCTTGAATAGTGCAATAATAGTGCAAGCAGGATTGCCAAAGAAATAATTCTTAATTCTTGTTTAGAAGTCACTTTTCTAAATTACTTATTTCTTGATTGATGCTGCAAAGAGGGATTAACAACACAATCAGCCTTTCATGAGTATTGATAGGATTTGGGTTCTCTGTTAGGAATTTATACAGTAAAGGACAAATATGTTTCATTTCTATGTAAGTTAATAATTAGAAGCATGTGTATTAGTGATATAAATTTAATTTGTAGGGGGAAATAACTTATCACAAGTATTGGTTTAACAACATCCATACAAAATACCCACGTGAAAGAACCAGATGGAGTTCTAGGCTTGTGGCTTCAGCTTGATCCAGCACCTACTGTTGCAGCTTTTTGGGGAGTGAACCAGCAGATGAAATGTCTCCCTCTCTAAGTGTCTCTCTCTCTCTCTTTGTAATTCTGTCTTCCAAATAAATACGAACACACCTTTTAATAAAAGAGTAAACTCTATTATTATTGCAAATAATTTTTTAAAAATGATTTAAAAAAGAAAATGATGAGATAATTAAATATTGAACCTATCAATGGGGATTTGTGGAAATAAAAATGTTCATGCCTCTCACATGGTTGATGGCCTCATGGCAATTAAGCGCATTAATTCAATGCCTCGCTTTGACTATTTCAGATATGAATCAACCAGAAGAGTCACTGGCTTCTAGGACTTGTGATTTCATTTCTTTCTGTACTCCTAGTGTTTTGCACAGAATCTGGAAGATAGACACTTAATAAATTTTTCCTAAATGGATGAAGGATTTATGATTAAGACAACCAAAGAGGAATGAAATGCCTTAATAAATGACATAATTAAATAATTGATATTTTGTTTTCTGTGTATAAAAAAGAGGGCAGTGTGAATAATGTAGCATGTCTCCTAAAGAAAACCAAGTGAACTGACTGTTTAGAAAAGCTAGATCCAAGCAGATACTTTGGCATCTCATTCAAATGGGTCAGCAAATGCTTGCAAGCATGTAAAATTATGAGGGTAGAGGTAGCAATACAGGAATAGTTAGAAGAAAGTCTTGGCCACATGGAGAATGGTCTTTGGGAGGTGGAATTTTGCATAGCCTTCAGTTCAAGCCATTTAAAGAGCTTTCAGCTTTTTGGAGTCTCATAAAAATATTAACCTGCCAAAGCTTGAGCCTTGCTGCCATAGATGTAATTCCAATACTTAGTAACAGTCAACTGTAATCTCTGACACTTAGAATGTGAATGTCTTTGGAAGTAGTTATTCCTGTCTTCTTCTAAGAGACTTGAGAACCAACTGGTGAGAAAGAGCCTCAAAAATCATTTTGCACAGTTCTCCTATGCATCTAGGCAGAAATACATCTCACCCATCAGAAAAATGGTTGTTTATCCTAGTACGATGAATATTTTATAGTTTTACTTGGCTATGACAAAGCACTTGCTGAAAGATTATGCGAGACTTCATTTTTCTATCTCCAATTAAAATTCTACTATGTGTTATTGTCTGGTTTAGTAGTTTTCAGAGTTCTGTGAATACAGATCCAATGAGATTCTCTAGAGGTGCTTGGGTGGTTGGGTTTGAAGGTGCAGCGAGTAAATAGAGCTCCTCTTGACTTTCTTTGGCTAGAGTAGTTTGGCTTCATAAGACTGCATTTGACAGAGAACCCATGGTGCTAAAGTACAAGTTCAAACCTATCTGTATATAAAGAACTATTTGGCCGGCGCCGTGGCTCAATAGGCTAATCCTCCACCTTGCGGCGCCGGCACACCGGGTTCTAGTCCCGGTTGGGACGCCGGATTCTGTCCCGGTTGCCCCTCTTCCAGGCCAGCTCTCTGCTATGGCCAGGGAGTGCAGTGGAGGATGGCCCAGGTGCTTGGGCCCTGCACCCCACGGGAGACCAGGAAAAGCACCTGGCTCCTGGCTCCTGCCAGGATCAGCGCGGTGCGCCGGCTGCAGCGGCTGCCATTGGAGGGTGAACCAACGGCAAAAGGAAGACCTTTCTCTCTGTCTCTCTCTCTCACTGTCCACTCTGCCTGTCAAAAAAAAAAATAATAAAAAAAAAAAAAAAAAAAAAAAAGAACTATTTGGAGGCGGTGGTGTGGTGTAGTGGGTAAAGCTGCTGCCTTCAGTGCCGGCATCCCATGTGGGCGCCAGTTCCACTTCTGATCCAGTTCTCTGCTAAAGCCTAGGAAAGCAGTGGAAGATGGTCCAAGTCCTTGGGCCCCTGCACCCACGTGAGAGACCAGGAAGAAGCTCCTGGCTCCTGGTTTCGGATCGACACAGCTCTGGCCGTTGCAGCCATCTGGGGAGTGAACCAGCAGATTGAAGACCTCTCCCCCCCCCCCCCCCTCTGTAACTCTGTTTCAAATAAATAAGTAAATCTTAAAGAAAAAAGAAGAAGAAATATTTGATTTGGAGGAAGAGAAGTATATGCAGAGGTATTTCGTTAAGACTACTCTCTATAGCTTTGATTTCTTAGAACAGAAATTGCTAGTAAATTTTAAGTATTACTTTAAATATCAAAGAATTTGAAAATTCAGAGGATATAGCAACAGTCAGTCTAGATCCTGATTTCAGGAGTTGTATATAATTTTGATAGCCCTGTTTAAAAAATAGAACTTTGAACACAGAATTCCCAAGGCCTCTCCAGATCTTGGAGAGAGCTCAAATAACTGCCGAGTCCTGGATTCTCAAAAGCTTCATAGAAAAGCCTCCTCTAAATAGGACACGTGAAAAACAGCAGTGCAAATATCCATTCATGCTTTTTTTTTTTCCTTTTTTTTTTAACTTTTATTTAATGAATATAAATTTCCAAAGTACAGCTTATGGATTACAATGGCTTCCCCCCCAAAACGTGCCCCCCACCTGCAACCCTCCCCTTTCCCACTCCCTCTCCCCTTCCATTCACATCATGATTCATTTTCGATTCTCTTTATATACGGAAGATCAGTTTAACATACATTAAGATTTCAACAGTTTGCTCCCACACAGAAACATAAAGTGAAAAATACTGTTTGAGTACTAGTTATACCATTAAATCTCAATGTACAGCACACTAAGGACAAAGATCCTACATGAGGAGTAAATGCACAGTGACTCCTGTTGTTGACTTAACAAATTGATACTCTTGTTTATGGCATCAGTAATCACCCTAGGCTCTTGTCATGAGCTGCCAAGGCTATGGAAGCCCCCTGAGTTCATGCTTTTTAATAGGCATTTCATGCTTTTTAATAGGCATTTCATTTTTGAATATCCTAGGAAAGCAAGACAGCTCTGTAAAAGCAATCATGTATATATATAATATATAATGCACATTCTGCGTATCATATAGTATATATAATACATACTGTATACTATATAGTATATATTACATATAGTGTTTGTAATCTAAAGGTTAGTGAAGGAAATTCACTAGATATATTTTTTAAATGACCACAAGTCCTAAAGTCTAGCTGTTTAGATAATTACTTGACAAAGATGTCAAAATTACATCAGATAGTAGTGGGAATAAGCACATCCCAGGGCTTCCCTGTGGTATGCCGGTGTCAGGAGACCTGACTGAAGGGATGAAACTGCTAGAACTCATTGAAATAAGGGCAGGGAAAAAGGCAGAGGTTTGTGAACCCCACCGCACTCTGATATGATCATAGTGTCCACATTCAGTGTCTTTGGTGGGAATTTGGTGCAGAAATTAAGGTGCCACATGAGATACCCACATCCTAAATCAGAATGCCTAGGTTTGAGTACGGCTATGCTCGCAAACCAGCTTCCTATTAATACGCACTCCGTGAGGCAGCAGCAAGTGATGGTTCAAGTGGTTGGGTCCCTGCCATCATATGGAAGACCCGGATTGAGTTCTGGGCTTTCAGGTTCAGCCTGGCCCAGCCCTGGCTGTTGTGGTCTTTGGGGAAATGAACCATGGGTGGTATCTCTCTCTCTTTCTTTCTCTCTCTCTCTCTCTCTCTCTCTCTCCATATCTTCCTGCTTTTCAAATAAATAAAATGAATCTCAGCTTTGGCTTCCAGGCTGTCAGCAGTTACAGGCATTTGGGAAGTAAACCAGTGGGTGGAAGCTGTGGAAGCTTCTCTTTATCAAATAAATAAATAAGGTTAAAAGGAGAGTCATGTCATACCTATTTTAGTTCTCAGAATGATTTATTTTATTCGTAATCATGGTACATTAAATATTCTTATTCCTTTATTGTTTAATGTGTATTTACTGAGTACTTCATATGTAGCAAGCACCTTACATATTTAATTTCACTCATACATTAGCTCATGAGATAGGTTCTTTTATTGTTCCACTATAAAGATGGGGAAATTGAGGAAGTTAGAAGTTAAATATTTGTCTAAAGTCACCAGGCTGTGTGTGGTGTTGCAAGGATTATGATCCCAGGCTGTTGATTTTAGTGCAGGTATTCTTAGCTACAATGCACTATTGCCAACCAGGCAGTTTTAAAGAAATAGTGTGTCAGTAAACATGGCTTGTCATAACAAAATACCACTGACTGGGAGGTTTACATCACAGACTGGAGGTTCAAGATCAAGGTACCACCAGGTTAGTGTCTGGAGAGGGCTCTCCTGTTGGGTTGAAGATGAATGGCTTCTTTGCGGTGTGTTCACATGTGATATTCTTCATGCCAAGAGAGAGCAAGTGAGCTCTGTGGTGTTTCTTCTTGTGGGAACATGGCTCCTTTTTGAATCGCTGTCCCACCCTTATAATCTCAGTTACTTTCACAGAGGCCTGTTCCATTTCCACAGACAGCCACATTCAAGGTGGGGGCTCAAATAGATGAATTTGGGGAGGACACGGATCATCGTCCATAACAGGTAATATCTCCGTAATTTTCAAAAAAAAAGAGCTACTCTCCAAATTAATCACATTTTGTTCTACTGTAGAAGAGTGACCATTTTCACACTGCTTTCTTCCTACTGCTCACACGGAGTCTGCTTCTAACCTCCATTCAACCAGTCCCCCCAGGAAGTTTCGCTACTGTCCTGAATACAGGAGTCCAAATGCTAACCTCTGGGGAGACCGGGGTCATGTGATCGTCCCAGTCAGCCCAACTCCATATATTTTCCCCTGTGTGGAACAGAAAATAGGTGCTCTCAAGGACTTTTTACCTTTTTTCCTTTATTTTCGCTTCTCACATTTAAAATATTTCCACCCCAGATAATGTCTCTGGTATACAGTTAGTACTCTATTATATAATTCGTGCTGTAATCCATTTCTTCTTCTTTTTTAATATGATTAGGTCTCTTTTGTAAAGAAGATATCATTTCCTATGTTTATTTTATCTGTGAATGAATGATAAAACAAGCAAAATAAATTAAAAGAAAATACAATCTGGATATACTAACCACATGGACAAGAGAATGGGCTTTATTGAGGGTAAGTTGACTTCCAAGAAAAACAAATCAATGAATTCAGAAAAAAAAAAAAGGCTTCAAACAGAATGACTCAGAATTCTTCATAGATTTGAGGCCATTTCCTGTTACTTTTTGACAAGCATGTAAGGTCAGTGTCAGGGGAGAAGCCAACTGGACAAATAGAGCAGTAGGTTCCAAGGTTCTAAGACTTTGGAATCCTAAGCAAGTCACATAAACTGGTTGTAGCCCCTCTTTCTTGTCTGACATGTGAAGGGCCCTGAAGATCTCCCTAGATTAGAATCTGATGTTTCTCAGTGACAGATTTCACATAAGGTTTTTATTGCCTATTCCTTCTGTTATCTTAGGTGTGCCGGCCTGCGGCACAATGAACTGGGTCTTCCTGAAACAGAGAGTGGGAATGCGGGGACAAGGACGCAAAGAATGGAGCCAAGACAAGTCCTGATCAAGGCTCTTTTATTGAATAAATGCAGTAGTATTTAAACATGACCAGTTGTTTACAAGGAGGAGCACAAAAGATTTACATATCAAAACGGCTCTTAAGGTTACAATAAAAACACTTAGGTGATAAATGAAGGTTACAGGTGTGACTGATTATTTGTATCATCTCTTGTGAAAGGTTTAGGTTCCTCCTGCCTCTTCCCGGAATCTCCCCTAGCCTAATTGTCTGTGCCGGGAAGTCTCCATTCATATGTTTAAGTGTAAACAAAGGGAGTGACTACCTGTGGCTGCCCACACTTAGGTATTATAGGTTCCCTAGGAACAGCTTCATAGACTGGGGAGGGGCAGCTGCATAGGATGGAATGAAGCTGAAACCCTCGGCTCTCTTTCCCAGTCCTTCAGAACATCTTGACCTTGCTACCATCCATTTCTCTATTGAAATCATCTCCTTTGTCGCCTATGAAACTGCACTTCTTGGTTGTGTTTGCGCATTCTCCCCGCTTTTTCTCAGGGGCTCATCCCCTTTCTCTTGTGCCTTCAGAGAAGAGCTCCTCCGAGCTTTGCTCTTGGATATCGGTTTCCTCTCTGCATACCAGTGTAGCAAACTCAGGCCTTCACATTCTCGAGTCAGAGATTTTATTTATTTATTTGAAAGTCAGAGTTACGCAGAGAGAGAAGGAGAGGCGGAGCGGGAGAGAGAGAGCTCTTCCATCCACTGGTTCACTCCCCAATTGTCCACAATGGCCAGAGCTGAGCGATCTTTAATAACATGATACTACATTACCCTTTAACCCTTAAGAATTCCCCTAAAAGTCAGCATTCATAATATTCTATTCTGAACTCCAATTTGTACTAAAATTTTTTTTTGGTGCCAGAAACCATGCATCAAAATATTATCTAGAATATGTGTTAGGGCCAAAAAATTATACTTATGTGATAGCCTGTGATTGGATATTGATTAGAGAACTGGCTCAATCCCAGAGTTGGACTATGGGAGGGTTCACAATTAGTAAACAGGTATCATTTTCAAAGTCTAAGATGTTGGAAAAGTTACATGCACAAGTTTGCCCTACCATGAGCCTTGCTCTTCTTTCTGACATAAATATTTTTGCCACAATATTATGCTAAGACTTCCCCCCATAAGTGCCCAAGTTTAGAATTTTTATATCATCAGAATGACGTGGGGTAAAAATAAGTTATATAGTCTCCAGAGAAAGAATAGAAACAAATCATATTTAATTGAATAAGGATTTTATTTTATATTTTATATTTAGATATATTGGCCTGTCTTTTTAACCAGCAGAGTTTCACAATAGTTATATAACTGCAGGGACAAAAACTTGAGGCATCATTCACTTTTTTTTTTTATATTTTATTTATTTCTTTAAGAGTTAGAGACGAGCGAGGGAGAGACAGAGAGAAAGATCTTCCCCTAATGGTTCACTCCCCTAATGGCTGCAATGGCCAGAGCTGGGCCGATCTGAAGGCAAGAGGCAGGAGCTTCCTCCAGGTCTCCCATGTGGGTTCAGGGGCCCAAGCACTTGGGCTATCTTCCATTGTTTTCCCAGGCTGTAAGCAGAGAGCTGGATGGGAAGAGGAGCAGCCAAGGTATGAACCCGCTCCCATATGGCATACCAGGACTGCAAGTGGAGGCTTAGCCTACTACTCCAACAGCACTGGTCTCACAGACACCGTTCACTTTAAACTTGGTTTTAAGCCAAGTTAAAACTATGTTGTTTGATTCCTACTTTTAACAATCAGCACATTAAACCAAAAATATTACCTCTGTGTAACAAGGCTAAGTTTAATATTTTAATGTGCACCTTAGTAAAGAGTTAGTTGTATGTGTATAAAGTTAATTGAAAATAGATCTCAGTAAAAAATAAAAAAGGGAATAGGAGAGGGAGGAGGAAGAGAGGTGGGAATATGGGTGGGAGGGTAGGTTTGGTGGGAGAAACATTATGCTTCTAAAGTTGTACTTATGAAAAGAGTGATGTTTATATTCCTTAAATAAAATATTTCTGGGGTAAAAATTAAAAATAAAATAATCCATACACTGAATAAAACTATTTCCATTTGTAATCTGGTAATTTATTTGGAGTATTGTCCTCATAAACTTTTAGTAAAGGATCAGTGACTTCATCTTCCACTCAAGCTTTTCCACAAATTTGATGTTTATTCCTGCTTCAATTTTTGCAGAATTTCTGTTGCTCGGTAAAGGGCTCTCTCAAATCACTGTCTTGTCTTTCTTAGTGCCTCAACTAGATCTTGTTCAGACATGTTATAACAAGTTAGTAAACATTTCTTTTGGTGCAAAAAGCTTTTGAAATCCATACATGGTTTTTTCATAGTAAGCATTTGCTATGTACTTTGTAAAGACCTCTCCAACCCTCCATAGCTGCTTCTTTTAAGGGGAACCAATAACATCTGTTTCTATGTTGTACATTCTGTGATGACAAGAACTACATATGTCTTGTTCTCAGTTATGTATTCCCAGATATTTGTACAGCACCTGGTGCTTAATGGTTACATAATAAATATTGAATGAATGGAATAGATGAATCACAATAAGAAACCTAAATGTACATTAAATCTTTTTTTCCTTAATTTTAAAAGAAGTGATGTCAGGTGGAATTCTCTTGGAAATTACATTGTCAAGGATCCTATTATGATAGTTTGAAATAGCTCTTTTTAAAGATTTATTTATTTATTTGAAAGATTTACAGAGAGACAGAGGCAGAGAGAGAGAGCTAGAGAGAAAGAGAGAGAGGTTTTCCATCTGCTGGTTTATTCTCCAAATGGGCATGAAAACCAGAGCTGGCCTGATCCAATGCCAGGAGCCAGGAGCTTCTTCCAGATCTCCCATGTGTGTACAGAGGCCCAAGGATTTGGGCCATCCTCCATTGCTTTCCCAGGCTATAGCAGAAAGCTGAATTGGAAGTAGAGCAGCCGGGACTTAAACCGGTTCCCACATGGTATGCTAGCGCTGCTGGCAGTGGCTTTTCCAGCTATGCCACGGCGCTGGCCCCCTCAGTTGAAATTTAAGGTTAGGAACAAGATTCTGAAGCATTTCTTTGAAGAACAGTAGAAGGATATGAAACATGGCTTTATCATTATGATCCTGATGATTAAGCACAATCAAAGCAATGGCTACCAAGAGGTGGAAGTGGCTCAGTCAGAGCAGAAGTAGACTCATCAAGAGCAGAGATCAAAGAGACAGTTTTTGGAGGTGCTCCTGCCTATTATGAGAGTGTTTTGAGAAAGTTAGCCAAGCTTTAGCAAAAACAAACAAACAAACAAAAAACAAAAACAAACAAAAACAAACAAAAAAACAGAAAAGCTTCACCAGAAAGTACTTTTAGACCATGACATTGCTCCTGCTCATTCTTTTCATCAAGCAAGGGCAATTTTGCCAGAGTTTTGATGGGAAATCATTAGGCACTCACCTTGCAGTCCTGATTTGGCTCCTTCTAACTTCTTTGTGTCCTAATCTAAAAACATTTTTGAAAGGCAAGCATTTTTCTGTAGTTCATAATGTAATGAAGACCACATTGACATGATTATTTTCCAGGACCCTCAGTTCTTTCGGGAGGGACTGAATGTCAGGTGTCACCACTTACAGAAGTACCTTAAACTTGATGGAGTTTATGTTGAGAAATACAGTTTATATTTTCTATTTTTATCTTTTAATTCTGTCTTCCACAAACTTTTTGAAGTCTTTTCATACAGTCTAGCTTGCACTGCTGATACAGAGAGAAATGAGTGGGCTTAGATGTTTTAGCAGAAAAGCTTTGATTCCATTATTTTCCTTTACCTCAAACTAATTTTTATGGATTATGTGAAAAGGGACTAATACAACTTGTCTAAAACTTTTCTACCTTTAATGCATGAATTTCTGTACCTCTAGATAAGCTTTGTATTTATGTTTTCCTTTTCATTTAATGTATTTTAGTATCAAATTTAGAAAATACAAGTGATTTTAAAATTATTTGTTACAACTTTATCATTTATATAGACAAAGTAAATGTGATTCAGTGAGGTGATATGATCTGCTCTGGATACCTGGCATTGATTAATAATAGCAAGGCTCCAGAATGAACCAGGTTAATTGAAGTCAAACCCTGTTCAGAAAATTACCCATCTCACATTTCTAGGGAATTATTTCCCTTCAAGCTTTTTCTCGGCAGTCAGTATCTGCCATTCTTGCTTGAAGTTTTTAGTAATATAGGTTATCTCCTCATTTATCCATTTATCCCTTGTGTAATTACTGCTTTCTTATCCATCTTGTGCTTTTCTTTATTTTGCTTCAATGTAGAGCCCAATGTTTTTTTGGGTCTAGTAGTCATCTGATGTCAAAACTTGTTCAATCAGTCACATCATCCCTCAGTATATTTCAACCATGAACTCATTTTTGTTGAAAAAAGTGCCAGAATTTATTTAAAAAATAGATCTGATGATAGAATTATTTAGTGCTTTTAGTAGTTAGTTAATTAGAGAAAGTAACTCTTCACCAATTAAAAATGGAAATATTTTCCCTAGGTTATTAATTTTCAGAGAGAGATTTTTCTTTTGCATATACCAAAAATAGAAACATACGTATTTTTAAATAATTGAAATATATTGGATTTTATGGTTTCCTTGTTTATTAATTATTAAGACAAAGCTAACCATGACATCTCAGTCATATTATATAAACACTTCTAAATCATTTTTACAGATTCAAAAATTTTTATCAAAAATAGTATTACATGTTTCTCATCAGAAAAGTAAAGGAAGGATGTAAATAAAAGAATACTTATTTTCCACTTAAAGGAAAAACATTAGTTATGTCTCTTAGGGGCCCACGATTGTTACCTTTGATTTTTTTTTTGGTTGATGAGCATTGCCACTTGAAAATCTCCATGCTCAATGTAAAGAACAATAATAGGCCATGTGCTGAAATGCAGACATGATTTAACTACTATTTTAATTATTTATTGTTATGAACAGATTTATTTGAATGAAATTGCAGTAGATTGCTCACGTTCTCCCAAAATTTTTATGTTGAAATCCCAACTATCTTGAATGGGATTAGTGCTCTTATAAAGAAACCTTAGAGACCTCATTGGTCTTCTACCATGTGAAAGTTCAGTGAAAAGACAGGTTAACAACAAACCAGGAAGGGGTTCCCTAACCAGAAACAGAATCTGACAGTCTTGATCTTAGACTTTCCAGAATCCATAATTGTAGAAATAAAATTTTATTGTGTATAAGCCACTTGTCTTGTGGTATTTTTATAACAGCCTAAATTGATTAAGACAGAAATATTAAATTATTATTCTAGCTTTAGAGAATACTGCCAAAGCTTATGCTGTCCTTCATACATTGTATCACTTTTCTAACATTGGAGAGGTGAGAATTTATTTTGGTTCCTCATAGTACCTCTGTAACAATCAGGAAAATAAACCAACTCAATGTCAGCTTCCAATTCTTTACTTTATTCCTAAGATATTATCTTAAATTATTCTAAAAACAAGGACTTTAAATACAAAGAAGGAAATCATACTGCAGTTTCAGCTGTCAACTTCTGCTTAGGACAGAATCATTGGGCTGACTTTGCAAACAAAGTATCAATCAGGGCAGCCTCACTGTGGCTTAATATTCTTAGTGACAGATAACTTCTTGGCAATCAAAGATCCTCTGATGATCATCTACTCAAATAGTTTTGTTTCCCACTCACCATTGCTTTGGTTAAATTTAACGGAGAAGAGGACTCGCCCATTGCTGAACCAATTCAATGACACATTGAAAATCGAAAGAAACTGGAAAATAAAGTAGTTCTCACTTTGGATTGTGGTATCAAGTAGCAGTAAATAAAATAAGTTGAAAAGCAAGTTTGTGGAATGGAGATGTCTCCAAGCTCCCTAAGTCCAACAGTACATTCTAACGACAACATTGAAGGAGTCCGGCATTTTGGAGCCTGAAATCTAACTTCCCCTTCATGTGCAAGTGTGGGTATTAATTTGGTTAATTTCTAATGATCATCCGTAATAACTTACAAAAGAGTTTGAATAATGAAACAATGTAAAAAGAAATTTGGTTCCAAAAATAAGCCTTTCCAAGACAGAAAATGTCTTAAAAACCTGCAGTATTTAGAGGCTTAATTAGTATACTGGGTCATTATGACATCTAGCTCGTTTCATTACCCTCCTAATGTATTATTAGTTGGCAGTTAAATACTGTCTGCTGGGACCTAAGAGTTTTTCCTCTTGTCTTCCTGGTCATACTTATTGCCTAGGCCGACAGCTTACCTGTAGTGAGGAAGAAATGGAACACCAATTAGAAAGCTTTCAGCCCAGCACCCATGGAAAAGCCGAAAGCTGATAAAGGTCAGCGTGAAATTTGAATGACAGGGCTAAAGTCTTTTACTCATAATTTTGTGTTTGCAATAGAATTCAGAGCAATTCACAGCCTTAAAGGCCTTAAGTGAGAACAGCAATTAATTGTAATGAATAATCTGACAAATCTGGTTGACATATGGCTGCTAATGCCCTCCTTTCTAGTGGGAGCAGTGGAGGGATTAGATTAACTCAAATGAAATCTGGGACCGCCATGCCATCTGCATGTTCAGTAGGCAACGGTACACGTTAAATGGTGAGTGGGTAGATATCTGTCTTGTACTCATCTCTCTCTGAGCCCTTGGCAGATCTGGGAATAGCAGTTTTATTACTGCACCAGCTGCCTGTCAATAGAGTAATACAGGAAAGGCATAGAGTACAACCTAGAAAGCTAATATACCGGGAAGCTGTTAAAAATTAACTAGATACAATTAACATGGATTTCTAAATTTCTCTGTTTATACAATGCATATTTATATTTTGATTTTTGGTTCACCCTGTTGAATATTCACTAATTAAACAATATCATTTCCATCTGCACTATTTATATGTGCTCCTTGGAGATACAAGTGGCAGGTGAGACTGAATTTCATCTGCTCTCATATGTGAATAAAACTAACTTCCACTTTTCTATTATTTTGAGGGTCAGGTAGAGAATGATTAAACGAAATCCACAGATAATCCCTAAACTCATTTAGAAAATCCTTTCTCCTTCCCTCAAAGTTCCCCCTTTTAACTCAGAAGTTAACCAGTCGTGAATTGGAGTAAATTACTCTTTCCCCTCTTTGGCCTCTGTGCTTCCCTGATGAAGCAGGGACTAATCAGAGAGGCACTAAAAGCAAGGGCGCGCTCACAGCACTGGGATCTGGCTCTGCAACATCAAATGCTCTCAGTGTCTGCTGGGGCAGAGACGACAGTGCACACCTATCCTCTTCTCGCGGCTCTCAGCATGAGCCATCAGAAAGCCAAATTCTTGCTTGATTTTGCTGCTTCGCTGAGTGGAGTTTACTTTTTATTTTACTTGAATACCTTGTATTACAGTCCAAGGCTAAACTGTTATTTGAGCAAACAAACTATACAGCCCTTCCCTGCAGGTGTGAGTTAAATCCCTTCCCAACTTGCTCACTTCCACTCAGGCCTTGTTGTCACTGCCAGTCATGCGTCGCTAGAGAATACAGATCCCGAAACCTCACTCCACCGCCTTCTCTTTATAGGCTTTTCACTTGATCAAGTTAAATCCATACAAACCTTGTGTGCTCGAAAAGAAAACAAATGAAAATTCTCTTCCCAAGTCTCTTGTCACTCAGTTTCTTAGAGGCCTCCATGGAGTCCGATGCTGTCTGATACAGGTTTGAAATTCTTTCTCTTATCAGAACTGCCAATCCATCAGTGCTTTAGAGTAGGCAAAACTGAAGCACAAATCATTTAGCTACTTCATTTTGTTTTATAAAAAGATTTGTTTAATTATTTCAATGGCAGAGAGGAGGGGGGGTGAGATGTCTTCCATCCACTGGGTCTCTCCTTAAATGACTGCAACAGTCAGGTCTGGGCCAGTGCGTAGCCAGGGGCCAGGAACTCCATCTTGGTCTCCCCTGTGGATGGCAAAGACTCATGTATTTGGGCCATCTTTTTCCCAGGTGCATTAGCAAGAAGCTGGATCAGAAGTGGGGTAGCTGGGACTTGAACTGGCACTCAGATATGAGATGCCAGTGCAGCGAGCCACAGCTTAATCCACTGTACCACAGGGGGCCCACTAGTTCCCTTTCAGTCTCCCAACAAATCAGCTTTACTTGACAACACTCAGACTTGAACCTTGTCCAAGATGTGTAGTTCTATTCAAGGATACCATAAAGAACTCATCTGCCAGTTGCCAAGTATAAAGAAAAGTCGGGACTGCCTGAGAGAGAAAATTTCCATGCAGGAAACATGGCCAAGTTTTAACATTTGCATTGGTGGCTGAGTATGGAGGTGATGGTATGATAGAAAAATCACTGCTCCATTTTAGGAAAACTTAATCTTGACCCAAGAATGTATGTCTCAAGCAAGAAACTTAACTTCTCTGGGCTTTTGTTTCCTCCTCTGTAAAGTGAATTGGGGGGGCCGACACTGGAGTAGTGGATAAAGCGTCTGTCTGCAGCGCCTGCATCCCATATGGGTGCTGGTTCCGGTCCCAGCTGCTGCACTTCCAATCCAGCTCTCCGCTAATGCACCTGGGAAAGCAGTGGAAGGTGGCCCACATCCTTGGGCCCCTGCCTCCATGTGGGAGGCCCAGAAGCAGCTCCTTGCTCCTGGCTTTAGACCAGCCCAGCTCTGGCCATTGAGGCCATCTGGGGGTGAACCAGTGGATGGAAGGCTTCTTTCTCTGTCTCTGCCTCTCCTTCCCGGTAACTCTGCCTTTCAAATAAATAAATAAATCTTAAAAAAAAATAAAGTGAATTGGTTCAACAGTATGATGTTGGTATCAGGGTAGATTTTATATTCCCCCTGACTGTGCTGGGTGGAATTGGATAGCTTACAGATAATGTGACATTACACTTCTCCTTTCACTAAGGAGTAGATTACTACCTCTAATTGATTTTAATGTCATAAATCTTAAATTATTTAAAGCACCATACCTATAAAAGAATCACCAACCTGTAAGCAGTCTTTTCACCCAACCTAAGCAAGACACACTTGGGAGAGCAGAGAGGAGAGACACTGCTCCAAAGGCTGTTAAAGCCAAAAGAGTTTGCTGCCTTTATTGGTAACACCAGCTGATGTTTTAAAGCATCCTTAAATAGGAAGATTTTTTGTATCTTAAATGTAAAGTGAATCCTTCATTTTTTCCCACCCACCTAATTAATAAAAGAGCCGATATCCATAGTGGCTGAGCTATCTTTTATGTTTACTCAGTTATTACTGTACTTACAGACACTGTCCTTAACAATGAAGATTTGGCTTACCACATGAGATCTTTCCTCTCTGATTATCTTCAGATTTTGTTTTAAGCTACCAATACTGGCTTCTTTTTTTTTTTTTTAAAGATTTATTTTATTTATTTGAAAGAGTTACAGAGAGAGGTAGAGACAGAGAGAGAGAGGTCTTCCATCTGCTGGTTCACTCCCCAAGTGGCAGCAGCAGCTGGAGCTGGGCTTATCCGAAGCCAGGAACCAGGAGCCAGGAACTTCTTCCAGGTCTCCCATGTAGGTGCAGGGGCCCAAGGACTTGGGCCATCCTCCACTGCACTCCCGGGCCACAACAGAGAGCTGAACTGGAATAGGAGCAACCGGGACTGGAACCCGGCGCCCATATGGGATGCCAGCACCTCAGGCCAGGGCTTTAACCTGCTGTGCCACAGCACTGGCCCCAATTACTGGCTTCTAATGGCCCATTTATGATTGAAAGTTCAATGCTTCCCCATCTGTTTTTTTTTTTTTTTTTTGACAGAGTTATAGACAGTGAGACAGAGAGAAAGGTCTTCCTTCTGTTAGTTCACTCCCCAAATGGCTGCTACTGCCGGCACTACGCCGATCCGAAGCCAGGAGCCAGGTGCTTCTTCCTGGTCTCCTATGTGGGTGCAGGTGCCCAAGCACTTGGGTCATCCTCCACTGCACTCTCAGGCCACAACAGAGAGCTGAACTGGAAGAGGAGCAACCGGGACTAGAACCTGGCGCCCATATGGGATGCCGGTGCTGCAGGCGGATTAACCAAGTGAACCATGGCGCCGGCTCCATCCCCCATCTGTAAAGTGAAATATTTCTTTCCACTTTTCTTCTCAGCAGGAATAAATTGGTATGGGATTTGAAGTGTATGGACACTTCATGGATGGCATTCAGGATGAGGTTAAAGCCTTGGCCTGGGCACAGAATAATTCATTGTGACACCATGCAGACAAAACTGACATGGCCACACAGTCTGTTTACTAGCTGAATATTAGTGACATTTATGTATGTCATATGCAATGGCATTGCTGTCGCTCAGGCTGGTGATTATATCTGTGGTTTCCTTCAGTACTGAGATGTTGGGACCTTTGAACTCTGGGCAGGACAGTGTTTCCCAAAGCTGTGCTTCCATGGCTTCAACCTCACTCAGGAACTTGTCTGAAAGGCGTATCCCCTGGGCTCCACCCCAGAACCACTGAATTAGAAATTCTGTGGTGAGGCCAGCAATCCGTATTTTAATAATTTCTCCAAGTAATTCCAATGAGGGCCACATGTGAGAACCATGTCTTCAGATGCCAATTATTTGACTGCCTGCTTCCTATTGTATAGTTACTATAGACAGCATTGTCTTGCATTAGAAAAAAAAGAAACAAAAGAGAGGCCAGCAATTGGGTAAATAAGAGCATAAGGAAAGGAATGAGAGGATGAGACAGAATCTTGCCCCTCATAAGGTGGTAGAACACTACCGACAACAGTCTTAAAGGGCTGCCGAAATTTTCCACTCCTAGTTCAAAGCTCACCAGTCTAGCAGGTAAGGAAATGGCTTTGCAAGATCTTTTTCAGATCTACCTTAATTTTTTGTGTGTTTGTGTGACTGAAATCCCTAAGAGGGATTTGGTTCATTCTATCATTCTTCTTTCTTAAATTACTATAGAGATCAGATGGTCACTTCTATGTAAGGATGCCTTAAAAAGTTCTATCCTTTCACACTTCATGCAAAATCTTCAGTTGTTTTCTCTAGACAAGAACTGTCTTCATCCTCCCACCCAGATTTAGACTATCTGCCATGCCGTAATTTTTTTTGGCTTATCGAACAGATGTATCTTTTATCATTGAGCCTAAGTAAACTTTCCTGATACATTATTTCCCAGCTCCCTATAGCTATATTGACCATTTATATTGAAGGGCGGGGTTGCTCCATGATTTGTATGTATTTCCATCTCAGGATCATGCTGGATTTAAGAAAGTCTACTGCTAAACTCATGGAGCATGATCGAACCATTGTTAACTACAATTCCTTGAAGTTCTTTAAAACCTCTCTGTCTTACAGAGTTTGCTTTTTACTAATTTTAGCCTATGGAAATATTCCCAATAAGCTTTATTTGATTGGAAACAGCTTGGGACACTTTCTGAAGGTGTCAGAAGATGCCCTCTCCGTGTGTCATTTGCCAATTTAATGAGCCAGTCTACTCTTCTACCACCTAGTTAATTGATAAAGATGTTAATGTAATTGAAGCAATCATTGCCTGCACAGCCTTCTAAGATACTTCTGTATTGTTCTTGGAGTTGTAGAACCAGGATCACGTTTTTAAAGGTAATTTTGTAGAATGTGATCCAGCTTAGTAGATTAATGCACATCACCTCACATCCTCAGATTTGTCTCGCAAAATAACCAGAGACAGTTCAATCTGTGAGGGGTTAATACACGCTTTTAAAATTAGTGGCTCTGGCACAGACAGAGAGAGGTTTCCTGTTTCCCTACACATGAAGATACAGAAATTCTTTCTCAGACTTCTGATTTTCATCTCCGTGAAAAACTTCGGTTTTCAACAGGGCTCTATAAAATCCAGAAGACTATATATATTTAATACAGTCAGCATATTTTAATACTGTGGCTTGTTTCTACCTCTGAGTTCCCTGCTCTGAATGTCATAGTCACTGTATTTGTAAAGATGGAGGTGAAAAGCTTTATAGTCTTTTTTTGGATTCCATCTATTGTCAAACTGTTTTATCCAGCTAATAAAGGAGTCACATTTTCTTTCAGTTTTCCCATTCACCTCTTGAAACTTCCAACTACTTCTGACCCTGACATAAAGTCCTAGAAAAAGTATATAGGAGTTTGAAAGGCAAGCAGTTCCTTCAGTATTCTAATACATTTCAATTCTACAGCACAATGAATACTGACAGTATAATAGAGACTTTAAAAACAAAGGTAAAGCAAACTATGAATGCTGTAAGAATTTTTAATTTCACTAAACTCAGCAGGTGTAAGGAAGCATTTTCTTGCATATTAGTCTATCAAGTCACTGTAACATTGAAGAATTTAATCCACTGTATAAGACTTTGAGTTAGCATCAGATTTTAAAAATATACTGTTTCAGATGTCTATGCTCTATAAAGACATCTACATATTTAAGTAAGATTTATTTTAAAAATCTGACTATAACATGTAAAGTTATTTTTTCCTTTTGGATGGCTATAATAAAGTCACCAGGTCAAAGAATTTCATCCCTTTGTTTTAATATCTGTCAGCTGGGTTAAGAATTGTGCTTAGTTTAAAAAAATGCAAACAATACTACTACCTCTAAATTTATTTTGTTAATGAAGCCACTACATAAATTTAGCACTTTTTTTATTAATTACTCACAGTGAAAAGGGCTAAATTCAGTATAACTCCCTGTTTCAAAGACCTAATTGCCAAGAACCTAGCCTTAATATTAACTAGGATAATTATTATGCAAAGCATACCCACCCAGAATGTTTGCATAGCTATCACAAGCGCTTTCATAAATGATGCTTTAATTAGTCTTAATTAGAATTTGTTTAAGTCAGCAGGGAATGCAGGGCCCGTGAAATGATGTATGTAATAAGCATCAGGCTCACTTTTTACTTGGGGAATAGAGCTGACAAAATCACATCACGTTAAATTGATTCAGTCAGAATTAAAATTCTTATGGTATTAATTAAATGGGGGATCTCATTAGCAGGCTGCAGGGTGACAGAACGACTCTTTGGCGACCAGATGTGAGGGAAAAAGCACCAAAGGAGAGTACCATTAGACCAAAAAGTCATCTTATCTCAGATATAGACACGATGACATTCAGCTTGGTCTAAAGTTGTCCAACTATAAATACGATTAAGACACAGGAACTCAGGACAATCTTTTTTGGGATCATCTGACTTTTGCTAGTTTCTGGGCCTCATTTGAAAAAAAACAATCTGAACATTGGGAAGCATCATTTTTGTTTGAAAAACCCATTCAGTAAACTTGGGAACCGATAAATAATTAAAATAGGTATATGTGGCTTTTATGATTTAAATAGATGTTTCCTATTATGGCTAGGAAATTCATTGAGAAATTATATCTAAGATTCTTCATTTCTTACCTACATTTCTTCTCATCAATTCAATAATAGCAGAAAAATGTAACTTCTCTTTAATAAAAATATAATAGGTAATCGATCAATGAATCTATAGAGGCACTGGTGACTTTTCTCCCTTTTGCTGTTTGATAAGGAAAAAAGGCACACTTTCTGTCATTTATAAAACAGCTCAGAGCTTCCAAGTCGTCATGGATGGATGATATTTACTTCCAATTAGCATATGTTTTGTGAATGGCAAGGGGCATATGCTGCGGCTGTGTACATTTTTGGTCAATATTAACAATTTAAGGCTTTGGCTTTATTCCTTCCAGCATTTGTAAAAAGGAGCATTTCTCCTATATATGCTGAATGAATAGAAAAATACCGAGGCTAAATCTTCCTACTAAAAGATATTGAGTTAGGGTAGGGGAGGCAGCCTTATAGTGCAGTGGGTTAAGCCCCAGCTTACTTGCTTGCATCCCGTATCAGAGTACTGGTTCCAGACTCAGCTACTCCGCTTTCCAATACAGATTCCTGCTAATGTGCCTGGGAAGGCAGTCGCGGATGATCCAAGCACTGGGATCCCTGCCATCCATTTAAGAGACCAGGTTGGTGTTCCTGGCTCTTGGCTTTGCCATGGCCCAGACCTCTCTGTTGCTTAGGACATGACCCACCCAGTAGATGGAAGATCTCTTTCTCTCACTTATTCTCTCTGTCATTCTGCCTTTCAAATAAATAAATATTTAAAAAAACAAATAAACAACACTAAGTTAGATAGTTGATAATTAACTACAGAAGAAGTGAATCTTGTTATCCATATAAATGCATGAGCTTCTTGCACACATAGAGAAATCTTTAAAAAAAAAAATAAAAGTTAATTTAATAGCTGGTAAACTTTAAAAGTTGCCCCCACTCACAATGTGTCCTAAATAACAAATTAGTGAGTAGAAGTCCTGTATCTATGGTAAACTACTATCTATTTGAAAACATTTACTTTATTTTAAAAAATGAGTGATGGATTTCCTCCATATTTTAATCATGGAAAATATTAGAGGAGGGTGTAGACTATGGACAATGGGCTGCTCTGGAAGAGACATATTGTTTCTCTAACTTTTAGTTTCAAATATCAGTTTTATCTCCCCAGAAATCTGTATTTTATGGAAAGAGTTTCGTGTTATGCCACTTTTCATCCTCCACATGAGGCATCAGGATTTAAAGGCACAATGCAGGTTGTTACAAAACAGCTTTAGACTGGCTCACTCTATTTGGAAATGTTTCGCATGTTTTGTATTTTGACTGACTGACTATTCCACCCCTTCCTGACAGGTTGCTGAGAGTTTAAGTAAGACATCACAACAATGACCAGCCACTCAAATCTGAAGAACATTTAAAAAAGTCAAAACACACTATGCAATGCCGTTTCTGCAGAGTGTAACATATGAAAATAGACTTGTGTAGTCATCCACTTTTCAAAACCTCATTCTTGAATTGGCTTAACTAGGACAGAAATTGATCAAACATTGGGCCATTTCCTTGACAACATGAAGAAAGAAAACGCGAGTTCATTCTGGGTTGATCCTTTTTCCAAAGATGCTGCTATGCAGAATAAACATTACGGAGTGCAGCTCTTCTTTCACATTTTCAAACACAGAGTCAAGTGGCTTGTTCCTCAATGGTGTTGCAGCATATGCCAGACAAACCAACAACGGCCCTGGTGACAGGGCATTTTGCATATCAGTAACTGAATAAACACACATATTAAGATGGTTTGCACATGGTCAGCCTTGAATTGAATTCTATGCAGGATCCTAGGAATTCATATGAGCTCTGGTTACGTCAGTGTTCTTCTTCAAACTTATTTTTGGCTTTAATTTGCTTTAAAGATTTCCAAAATGATAATCCTAGTTTGGTGCTACAGTCATTCATGAGTTGGCAAAAAATAAATAAATAAATAAAACAGCAATCCAATGTGTCCTATTTAGGAAATTGGTTTTCTCATGGCTATTTTTTTCTGGAAAAAAATTATTTTATAACTATGCCTGGAGCCAACTCCTGTTTTTCTTGCCTTTAGCAACAGACAAACCTCTACTGAGGCCTTTTACAGCCTAAAGGAATACAGTAAAAAGGTTACATAAACATTCAGAAAAATAAATTAATAACCCAAGTCTTCAAAATCTACTGAATAATAGGCTTACATGGAATGTAATGATTTTGATTTGGGTAAGACTCAATTCTATTTACAGAATTAATAACTTCTTTATGTGTTGAATGAATTTAAACTTAGAAACATCTCCTTGTTATCCCCTAAGCATAGGATGAAGGGTAAGGGATTTAGAATCAGAGAAGCATACATTTTTTTTTTTTTTGACAGGCAGAGTGGACAGTGAGAGAGAGAGACAGAGAGAAAGGTCTTCCTTTGCCATTGGTTCACCCTCCAATGGCCACTGCGGCTGGCGCACTGTGGCCGGCGCACCGCGCTGATCCAATGGCAGGAGCCAGGAGCCAGGTGCTTTTCCTGGTCTCCCATGGGGTGCAGGGCCCAAGCACCTGGGCCATCTTCCACTGCACTCCCTGGCCACAGCAGAGAGCTGGCCTGGAAGAGGGGCAACCAGGACAGAATCCGGCGCCCCAACCGGGACCAAAAGTTTACAATGTGGTGCAGTGGGTTAAGCCATTTCCTGCGAGGCCCAAGAACCTATTTGAGTCCTGGCTACCTTGCTTCTGATTGAACTCCCTGCTAGTGTGCTAGGGAAGATAGCAGATGATGGCCCAAGTACCTCAGGCCCTGCCACCGACTTGGGAGAGACACAAATGGAGTTCCAGGCTCCTGGTTTCAGCCTAGCCCAGAGCAACTGGGGAGTGAACAAGTAGATGGAGTCTCTCTCTCTCTCTCTCTTTGTCGCTTTGCTTTTCAAATACATTTAAAAAAAATCACTCAAGTTTTTGTTGAATGAATGAAAATTAAATTATATACATTATAATGATGAAAGAAAATAAAATTTTAGGTTTAGCAGCTGGCAGCTTATTTTTTGTGAGCATTTTGTGGTAGGGAAGAGAAGAGAAACACAATGCACTCAAACAGTAAGAAACCTTTTTTTTTGGCAATAATGAGAAAGAGGGTAGGGAGAGTAACTTGAGAAGCCAGGATACACATGTTGCTTGCTGCATAATTTTGTCTAATTGAGCCTGGGAACAGCAACAGAACTTCTGTTACAACAAGAGGAAATGGAAAATTTGGAACACTGAGAATTTGCCTTGTCTGGGCTATCTGTTGGGCGTGTTTAATTCACTCAAACATTCTCCTCCAAAAATTTATCGAGATAAATTTGATTATTTAAGATGAAATGGCTACCTCCCTTTTGTTTGTAAATTAAATTACAAATCAAGTAAGGACCAGACAAAATGATTTTTAGATGTCCACATCTGGGCAAGCTGATAAGAAAGCACCATGCATGCTTTTTCCCTGGCACTTGGCTGAAAGTTCAAACTATGCAAGCCCCAACCAGCGCACATGGAGACCCTCACACTGCCCCACCCACTCCTTAACCTCTTTAATAAAACCCCAAGGCAGACTCTCTTCCCCACTCTTTAAGCCATTCTCACATTTGCTTGGAAGCCAATTCTCATCTCCCCAGGGAAGTCCATTATATGAATAAAACACCTTTGCTTATCCTCATGGTGTTCGTGTGTAACATCATCAGTGTCCACATGAACCGAATTTTGTCCATCCCCTTCTTCGAGGTGCTCACAACAAGGGTTAAACCTGTGCCCTTGCCCCAGGCAGAGGCTCATGCCACAAAATGGAGGATAAAGATCTGTTTGTTTGTTTGTTTAAACACAGTGTGCTCTTCGTCTGTGATTTCTTTTAGACCCTGGATGCCCTGTGGACCAACAGCTCTGTAATAGACCAAAAAGAAATAGATATTGATGTGACTACGAATACCAACAGCAGGGCAGAGGTTAGGAAGGAAACTTGAAGGGCTATCAAGTCCCATTTCTTCAGGGCACAAGTTGATTTCCAGCTGGGATCAGAAATTGTCCCTAGTGGTGTAGTACTGCCTAATTAGCTGCATTAGAGAAGACTTAGCCCTTCTGCCAGAGCTGGCCACAGTTGGAGACAGGAAACTCACCTACTTCACTGGTAAGACTGTAACACTTAATTAATTAATGGCTGCAGCATATTTATGATCTTGGGATAAAAGGAATATAGAAGTGAAAGTATTACTGAATTTCTTCCTATTGCTAATGGGGAAACATGTGCCACTTTGGCAAATGAGTGAATCTAGTTTAAAATGTATTTTTCCACAAAGATTGATGGATTACAAATACCTTCAGAATTTCTTTCCTTTCCATTAATTCTAAAACATGTGGGTCAGTTCTGTAAAATGTGACTTATTTTTACTGTGGAGTTTGATGTTTATGGAAAAAAAGCTTCAAGGTATAATTACATGTTCATATTATTTGCTGCAACAGTGGAGGTGGCGAGGAAAATGAAAAAAAGTTTCCTAATCTAGTAATGAAACTCATATTGTCCATATAGATGAGGGCCCCAAAGTAATGATAACATGACTGAAGGAAGTTAGGAGACAGGTGTAATTGAAATTTAACTCAGGAAACCTTGGTTTTGGTTTTTCATGAAGTACATACAGTGGAGAGGAGCAAACAGCTCAACTGAACTACTGAAGAAATAAAGATGAGCAGAGATAGAGCCAATCCCAGCTCTGAACTAGTAATACAGACAGGGAGAGAGATCTAGTCTGCAGGAAACACTGAAAGGGGAAATTTGGCAGTGACACTGACAAGTGAAAGTGCTAGTAGGACAGCGACTAGAAATCCAAACAGAATGAAGCATTAGCTTCAAAACGGTAGACGCTTCTACAGTCTTTTAGTTTCTCACAGTGACTTGATTTTAAGTAGAGACAAACTGTGTTAAAGTTTTTTCTCCTTTTAAGCTTCCCCCCAAAAGTCTTCCTACACTATGTAAGACCATGTCCAAGTCTCAACTGCTCTATGATCGTACCGTAAGTGCAGAAGAGGGTCTTCTTTTCTACTCAACTTTCTTCCCACCACGAATGTGGCATGGAAAATGTATTTACACTTGCACTACACTGGATTTTAAACTCACTCCTCCTAGAAGTGATGTCAGCAGGCAGAAAGTCCCCGCATGTTGTTGATCTACAGTTCTAAGCACAATTGATAAAGACTCAGCAGAAGAAGGCTTTAGAGAAAATGATAGGTACAGAAAGAAATCCATTTTCTAAAGTGCCAAAAGCAATTACCACTTGCTCTTTGACCTTCTCAATTTTCGTAAGTAGTAGTAGGAAGGAAATGCCTGAACAAAAGCTTTGCAGATAGAAGACTTGAGTCAGATAAGGAATCCTGCTAGAGGATAACTGATGATCAGGATGCTGTGTGGGTATCAGGGAGTAGGGTAGTCCCTCATTAAATGGTTTTATGATGCTCACTGTTACTTGGCTTTTCAGTAAGCAGTTAAAGCCTGTGTAAGACATTGCTGTTAATTTATAAATTTTTTTAAAAAGATATTTCTTGTTCTCTTTTGAATTTCCCAGATATTTTTGAAATCAGCAAATGAGAAATGTGGCATAATAATCTAGTTCATCTAGTCAAAAATTCTTCTTTAAATACACAGGAAAAGTTCCAAGAGTAGAAATCCTGGAACCAAGCAAATTACTGAGCCCTCAAATCACCATTCATTGTTTTCCACTGATATGAGTTAGAATGCTCTCCTATTTATGTTTGCACTTGTCTTAGTCTCTGTGTTTGTCTACATATTGTTCATTATGAAAAAAGTATAAAACATTTGTATATGTAACATATTATGTATTTATGAGAATATCATGGATATGCATACACATATGTCTCTTTGGCCCAGTTAAAATTCAGGAACTGGTTCCCACATCTTGAACAAAGTATGTATGTTTGAGGTCATTTTTGAAGTTTAGATTGAGCAGACTTTTTATAGTGAGAATTTTCTATGTTTGGAAAAAGAGAGCAATAAAATACAGAGAAATAACCAAGCTACCTACAATTCCATGGGTAATATCATAAAATTCTCTCAGACTAAACTGTTAATCTGACCTCTTGTTCATTATACCCACTGTTTTAAAGTATTTGGGACTGTACCAAGTAAGCTCTTATCAGTATTCAATTTTATTGCCAAAACATGTAGGGGAAAAAACAGAAATCCAAGAGCATAAGGCAAGCAGATTACATGGTAGCACAGGCAAGGGCCTATATTTAACCCTACTTTCTTGTTTGTGGTTCAGGCCTCTTAAATATCCTTAAATTTGGCTAATGTCCCCAGAACCTGAGAATTCAATGGTTGTATATGCCACACAGATTGGGATGGGGGAATGGATCAAAAATGCAATGGGATAACCCCTGGGTTGGGACGATGCTAAAACAGGACTTCAGACACTTAGAAGAAGATGAGCAAGGGCCTAGAGACTCATTTTAATAACAGAAAAAAAAAGCTAGTGAAGAGAGACATTGCTCACTGGATGATGACTAATTGCGAAAAGCATTCTTTTATGATTATGTGCTTACTAAGGGCAGGTTTGCAAATGAGAATTCAGCAAATAATAAATAATGTCCTCAGGAATCTAAGAGAATCACAGACATTTACTCATTTATTTAATCATTAAATATTTCTGAAGGAAAGCCTTGGTTTTACCAATCATCATCATCATCGTCATCGTCATCATCATCATCTAGAGAGAGAAAGAAGATATACACATGACCAACTAAATTCCCCAAAGCATTATGTGATAAGTTCAAGATGAATCTAAGATTTTGAAATTAGCTCACACTAAAATCCATGTGTTGAATTTCTCTAACTGGGATACTGGCAATCCCTCCCACTCCTATTCCCTGTATCAGATCACATAAACCTACCACCTCTCCAGAAAAGATGAAAGCCACATGACTGCCTCCAGAGGGTTGCTCAAATGTGCTCATGATTTGTCCAGTCATGCTCTCTGCTCCAGTCTCCTCATTGATGCCTACAAGGTCCTTGAGAACTAGTCTCACCACTTTAGTAGCCCCAGCGCCCTCCATGAGATTATTCAACCTTGAATACCACCAGTGCTTCTGCTTAGAGTTCCAGGGCTGCAGAGTGGCTTGCAGAACAGATGGGAAGAAAACACACTCGCTAATTTGTGTCCCAATTTTTATCAGTGTCACATCAGCTCCAGGAACTGTGTTGCTTGAATCCCAAATATCATAAAATCACCCTTGAAAAGATCTCCTTAAGCCTTTGGTCCTAATTTCTGTGAAGGTGAAGAAGTTTATGGGAACACAGGAGAACAAACTGAATGCTGTTGTCATTGTGGTTTGTGCTTTTTTACATATATATCTCTGCATCCCAAGGGCTGGCATCCTTTTTATTTTTGGATAAAAAATAAAACTCCAATGCATATCAACTCAAGCAAAAAGGAATATTGCCTGAGTGAATCTGTGATTCAGCCTCTCCTCAGCTTCTACTGTGCTTGGATGAGCTGTGCACTGAGCTCTCATGATTTAATAAAGGAATTCATAAGTGTGGAAGCTTTCTCTAGAACTAGAGTGGTGAGAGGAGGAAAGGAAGAGCAGGTGGCACTTGACCTTTGCCATAGGATAAGTAGAGCTCTACAAGAGGAAAGAGAAAGGCGGGCCAAAGTGGCTTTCCAGGTAAGAGTTGGGCAGAGAATGCAGGTGTGCTGTCCACATTCCTGCTCCAGGCCACAGGCACTTCTTTCCTCAGCTGCTGGGAGAATTAATTGCTAAAATTCATAACTGAGTTACTTGTTCAGGAACTGCCCTCAGCTCAAGGGATCTGTCTCATCCAGGGTTATGGCAACCTTTACTCAATGACTGGTTAATGAGAAGATCCTGGGAGGAGTCTCCTGGCCTCAAAGCAAGACAACCCTGCATGCAACCCCATTCTATAGTTGCCCATGACTTTGGCTGAGGTCTCCGTTGCAACTACATCACAATTCAGCTTCTCCCTGTGCCCCATCCTTCTTCCTTAGAAGCAGGATGCACTTAGAAGTGCTCCCTCTCTGACCTTTCCATCAGACGTCCCACATGCCATTCTCATTTTACAATCTGTTTTGAGGGAAAGCCACCCAAGAAAAGTAAGGAACAAAGTAAGATTTTTCAAGGGAAAATGAATTTATCAGACTGACTAGAGTGGACACTTAGTTGAAGATGGCTGTTTGGGACATAAAGCTTGAAAGGCAGGTTTGTAGGGAGGCCCAAGAACCACAGGTTATTGTGTTAGGACTTTGTATACCAAACCAAGATCAGCAAATGTGTGACATGTGAGCTTCTGGGATATTCTCCATCCTACACTTAGAGTAGACATAATCAATCAATAACTGCTTTCTTTGCAGAATCCCTTCCAGAGTGCAGAATCATTCTTTAGGCTGAGAATCATTCTTATGTGTATGTTATGAAGCCTAAATCCACGCCAGTCACATAATTCTAGGGAATATCCAATATTATTCTAATTTCTAATAAGGACTTCTTAAAAATTGAGGCTTAAAGCATGTTTGCTATTAATCACAAATATATTCATTTATTCACTCGTCTTTTGATACACAAACTTTAATGTTACCATGAACTGAAAATTACAGGCATGAAGAACAGAAACAATGTTTCCAAGTAATCTACTATTAGGGACAGAGCTTTCTTTCTCTTGTTAAAAATTTTTAATTATTTATTTAAGAGGTGGAGCTACAGACAAAGAGAAGGAGAGAGAGGTCTTCAGTCTGCTGGTTCACTCCCCAGATGGCCACAACAGCCAGAACTGGACCAATCCTAAACTGGGAGCCAGGAGCTTCTTCTGGGTCTCCCGTGCTAGTGGAGGGATCCAAGCACTTGGACCATCTTCCACAGCTTTTCCAGGCCATAACAGAGAGCTGGATCAGAAAAGGAGCAGCCAGAACATGATCTTGTGCCCGTATGGGATGTCAGTGCCATAGGCAGAGGCTTAGCCAGCTATGCCACAGCACTGGCCCCCAGTGGTTTCTTTCTAAAGGTCATACCTTTGAAAATGCATCAAATAGGGACTTATTAAAAATTCTTTTTTATTTATTTGAAAGTCAGAGTTACACAGAGAGAGAGAGAGGAGAGGCAGAGAGAGAGAGGTCTTCTATCTACTGGTTCACTCCCCAATTGGCTGCAACTGCCGGAGTTGCACCCATCTGAAGCCAGGAGCCAGGAGTCAGGAGCTTCCTCCGGGTCTCCCACCTGGGTGCAGGGGCCCAAGGACTTGGGCCATCTTCTACTGCTTTCCCAGGCAATAGCAGAGAGCTGGATTAGAAGTGGAGCAGCCAGGTCTCGAACTGACACCCATATGGGATGCCAGAGTTTCAGGCCAGGGTGTTAACCTGCTGCGCCACAGTGACAGCCCCCAAATAGGGACTTTTTAAAGACTACTTTTACATACAATATTCTCAACATATTAAATGTATTCATATATTTATTTGTATTCATTTAAATGTATGTTTTAAGATATAGGATAACATACATATAAATGAATAAGTAATAGAATTTTTTAAGGTACCAAGTGATGCTATATGATTAGACATAAAATATATTTTCAGTTTTGGTTCTTTTCCAACATCACTGCCACATTTGATTCTGACATTTTGGCATCAGGAATGTCTGTGCAGTCTTAACTCCATTTCCAGATAGTCTATGAAGGCCTGTGTGTTGCTTTAAAGAATCAGGTGTTACTTGTGTAGGATGAGTACACATCCCGTTTGTCCAAGAAAATTGCAAATCATACCATGTTACACTCCATTTTTATTAATAGTTCCCTCTTTTGATCTTATAAGGGAAATAGTCTATCCTTAAATAACTTTTTATTAATGTTTCTGGTATAAATTGGATTAGAATCAAAAGTATGGAACAAAAATATTTATAATTGCATTCAAATCTCCATAGCCTAAAAGAAATTTTGTGCTTGGTGAATTTTCATCTTTCTCTGTCAAGAAACTACAGCTGGAGGAGGAGAGAGTGGTAAAAGGGTCAGCAGCTTCAGTTTACTCAGAACATTTGTCATGATTTTTATTTCTTGCTTCATGTTACACATGGGGTTAAAATGAGTAGGGACCTTTTGTAAAACCAAGAAGAAAAGTCATTATTTAAAACACAAAGCATGGATAGTGTACTGTTCCTTACTAGCAAAGAAGCAAGGCGGATGTGGAGGTATCTGGCATGGCTGAGAGAGAGCGCGAGAGAGATTGTAGTTTTTCTCAGATAATAGTCTCTGAGATGTTCCCACCTGTCCTCATGATACCAGTAGACAAAGGGACCAAGAGCACACCTCATCAACTATGAGCAACTTTTTATCTTTGAGTCAGAATTTTATATCAGACTTGGTATTTTCAGGGACTTTCCATGATTTCTGACCATGTCAAACATTCCAGATTTTCAATGTAAATATTGTCAATATATTGTTTATTTTAATCACAACCGAGAAATAAAGAGTTCAAATCAAAGTGCAAAGAGACATTACTACAGTTTTAAACTAAAAGGCCTCCATTTTGCATGCTTACAGGCACCATTTTCATAGATATGATTCTATTTTAGCTCTTAAGGAGGAAAACTCTATTACAGCAGCAAAATTGCCAGTAAACAACTCAAAATACGTGGCATTTTAAGGTTCCTTACTGTAGAGTTAGTGAAGTTTGAAGGCATCTATGTATGATAACTTCAAACAGAAAATGCTATCAATAAAGACGCTGATGGAGATTCAAAGAAATATTTACATCTGTCTACTCTGTGCACAAAAGCAGGCAGTTTTAGATATTTTAGATGAGCCTAGACAAACTTTTTCATGTAAGAATAAGCAATTTGGTACTCAAAAGCACAAATATTGGATATTTTGAAAACTCACCGGGGCCGGCACTGTGGTATAGCACGTAAAGCCAGCGCCTGCAGTGCTGGTATACCATATGGGCGCCAGTTCACGTCCTGGCTGCCCCACTTCTGATCCAGCTCTCTGCTATGGCCTGGGAAAGCAGTAGAAGATGGCCCAAGTCCTTGGGCTCCAGCACCCTTGTGGGAGTCCTGGAAGAAGCTCCTGGCTTCGGATCAGCGCAGCCTCGCAGTTGTGGCACTTTGGAGTGAACCAGTGGATGGAAGACTTCTCTCTCTGCCTTTCCTTCTCTCTGTGTGTAACTCTGATTTTCAAGTAAATAAATCTTAAAAAAAAGAAAGAAAACTCATCAAAGAGTCTTGCAGAATTCTAGATAGCAGTTACTAATGTCCAGAAAAAAAAAAAAAAAAACCCTCAAAGACAAACATGCGTTTTTCATATCTCTACACTTTCCCAACAGCACAGATAATCGAATTAGCAGGAAACACACAGGTCCACAAGCAACATCCTCTCAAAGATAGCAGTCACTAACTGGAGAAGGAAATTGACGCTTTCTTCTGAACTTGGTTTCAGGAGTGCTCACTACACCTCGTGTTTGTTATTAGAGACTGCTGCCATGTCAGTTCTTCCAGATCAACTATGAGAGAAGATTGCACTAACCCTGAAATTTCATATTCTAAAAATCTCTTTGTGTCCAAAATATTTGTAAATGAGGTCTTCCTTTTGCCATTAGTTCACCCTCCAATGGCCGCCACGGCAGGCGCCCTGCAACCAGTTCACCGCGCTGATCCAAAGGCAGGAGCCAGGTACTTCTCCTGGTCTCCCATGGGGTACAGGGCCCAAGCCATCCTCCACTGCCTTCCCGGGCCACAGCAGGGAGCTGGCCTGGAAGAGGGGCAACCGGAAAGAATCCAGCGCCCCAACCGGGACTAGAATCTGGTGTGCCGGCGCCGCAAGGTGGATTAGCCTAGTGAGCCGCGGCGCCGGCTTAGAATTTTTTTTTTTCTTTTTTTTTGCCAGGCAGAGTGGACAGTGAGAGAGAGAGAGAGAGAGAGAGAGAGAGAGAGAAAGGTCTTCCTTTGCCGTTGGTTCACCCTCCAATGGCTGCTGCGGCCAGCACACTGTGCCGATTCAAAGGCAGGAGCCAGGTGCTTCTCCTGGTCTCCCACGGGGTGCAGGGAGCTGGCCTGGAAGAGGGGCAACCGGGACAGAATCCGGCGCCCCGACTGGGACTAGAACCCGGTGTGCCGGCGCTGCAGGCAGAGGATTAGCCTATTGAGCCAAGGCGCCGGCCGGAAAGATCATTTTATTTCTAAAGTTGTAAAGCTTCTTTGTTTAAATCAGAAGTTCCATTCTATTTTACTTTTTAGTAAAAAGCAGATGTTTATTCATCAGGATTTTAGGCCTGGTGTACTGACTTTGCTGAACAAACCAACCCTGGTCAGCTAGGTTTATTCTTTAGAAGAATGGCACTATTGGGCTGGCGCTGTACCTCACTAGGCTAAACCTCCGCCTGCGGCGCCAGCACACTGAGTTCTAGTCCAGGTCAGGCGCCGGATTCTGTCCTGGTTGCTCATTTTCCAGTCCAGCTCTCTGCTGTGCCCCGGGTGTGCAGTGGAGGATGGCCCAAGTGCTGGGGCCCTGCACCCGCATGGGAGACCAGGAGGAAGCACCTGGCTCCTGGCTTGGGATCGGCGCACCACGATCTGCAGTGGCCATTGGGGGTGAACCAATGGAAAAAAAGGAAGACCTTTCTCTCTGTATCTCTCTCACTGTCCACTCTGCCTGTCAAAAAAAAAAAAAATTTGGCAGTATCTTGTTGATCTTTATCTGTAGTTCAATGTCAGTATGTTTTTTAAAAATAATATTTATTGAAATATAAAATAAAAACAATAATGTCCTTTATATAATTAAACATGTTAAAGAGGAGGTGAGGTAATTGTAAAAAAAATGAATGTTAGGAGCTCTTCCCTTCCCCCCACCCCCACATGAGCCAAGTCTCCCGGGGGAGTTCTGCAGTTTTCTTCATGCACACGTCTGTGTGGTTCCTCAGCCCTGCTGTTTCCTCCTCTCTTCTCTCCTCTTTCCTACTTCCACCCTCCTAACTGTCACTCTCTTATTTTGTCCAGAATGCTAGAATGACAAAGATTTCCTTTTTGACATTGAAAACACTAGTAGCAGTCAAAGGATGAGGATAAACATTGCTACTTTGGGTAGTTCTCCACGTGCCAGATAGTTTAAGACTTCCTGGAAGTAGAGCAGCTTTTTCTTTTCTTTTTTATAAATCTAGTCCAAATCTGCTAAAACATTCACCATCTCTGTGCCTAATACATTAATTCATGGCCTCTATCTATTCTCCTCTATAACCTCTTCCTTCATGTCTCTATTTTAATAATATTGCTTATGTGAAAATTGCTGGATAAATTATTCAATTTTTTCTATTATCCAGTATATCTCCAATAAAAATGATAGCTTATCTCTGTAAATACATTTATAATAATTTAAGTTAGTCGTCTCTGCTGATATGTCTGTCTGCCTGCCTGTCTTTATCTAGCTCTTTATACCCTATTCTCCATCCTTTGACTATAATAGACTTGAAGTACTTTGTTTCTGTTTGTTACATAATGAAGACAAGTAGTTAAGTAGATGCAAATGCTAATTCTGTAGTTACTTTTCATTTCACATGAAATTTCATTAGAGTTGTTAAGTATGGAAAATTAATTACTCCTTAATCACAAGTCCACAGAACTTAATCACTAACTACAAATATCTATGTTAAAGGGTAATGCTTGGATTAACCATAAATCAACACAGCAGGCAAATTCTGTATTAAGGCCAAAATCCAGGTGGAAACTCATGACCTCTGCTTGCTAATAGTGAAATAGATACAATCCTTTGTACTAGAACCATATTTTTCAAGCATTTGTTTATACAACAAAGTGTGTGTGCATTGGTGTGTGTGCGCTTGTGTCTGAGCCAAACTTCAGGGCTAAAACAAAGACAAAAATAGTCTCTGCCCTCAAAGAGTTTCCGAGAGGAGTGGGGCACATTAAGAGAGATGACACAGGTACTTTGCAAGGGTCAGCAAAGGAGCAGCTAACCCAGGCTGTGCGTGATTCCTGAAAGTTCGTCAGACTCAGGGATATTCACCAGCGACCCTAAAGTGGAGACTCACTCATACCTTCCCCCACTTCGCTTTTACTCATTCTCCTGGGTGAGCCTGAACCCTTTCTCTGAACAGCCTGCCCAGTGTTGTGCTGGAGCCTTCAAACTCACCAGCAGCTGGCAAGAGTTTGCTGTTAGCCTCTGTCTAACTCTCTGTAGCAAGATTGTGTTAGTAGCTTGGCACTGGTGATGGTAATATTATGACACTGGTTATGGTATTCATTTCATGGCATTGCCAAATACTACAAAGAAAGGCTGAAAAAATTCCTGTATAGAGAGTGGGTTCTTAAATACTGACCAGCACACTACCTGGCTGTAGAGTATAGTATTCTTTGATTGTACTGAAAAATGTAATAGAGGCTACTGAGATAGTAATATCTGTAGGGCATGTTCCCTTTATTCTGTCTGTCAAGCATGTTTCCTAATAAAGCAGAGACTTTTCCAATCTTCAAGGCATGTCATCTATGGTCACTATCAGGAAATATTGTAAAGCATGCTTTTTTTATTCATATCATATCAATAAGGCATGGTATCTCTAATAGAGCAGAGATTAAAATTATATCATAACTAAAATATCAGTGTCCTCTTAAAATTTGCAATAGAAAGGGTTAAAAAAAGTCATACATAACTGAACCTCAAACACAAATCCATTTGAAAGGCTCAAGGACAGAGAAGGAGGCTGGAATATATATTCTGCATATATATTTCAATAATTGATGTATGGGATTGTTGGTCATTTGGGCCCCATGCTTATTGTCATGTAAACTCTATGGCTCACATAGGTAAGAATATTGTTTTAGGGGATGGAGTTTTTCAGATTTAAAAAATATTCACTTGCAATCCTTCTGTGAGGATTCCACCTAATTGTAAACCATAGAAAGAGATAGTGTAAGGTGATGTTTTAGAATGGTGGCATTGTCCATTGTGTGCCTTCACCAAACACTTCATTATCATGCAATTATAGGAAAATTGCATCAACTATTTGTGCTTCAGATTTCTCTTTCTTTTCTTTTTTTTTTTAAATTTGACAGAGTTAGCAGTGTGAGAGAGAGACAGAAAGGTCTTCCTTCCATTGGTTCACCCCCCCGAATGGCTGCTATGGCTGGAGCTATGCAGATCCGAAGCCAGGAGCCAGGTGCTTCCTCCTGGTCTCCCATGTGGGTGCAGGGCCCAAGCACTTGGGCCATCCTCCGCTGCCTTCCTGGGCCACAGCAGAGAGCTGGACTGGAAGAGGAACAACCAGGACTAGAACCTGGCCCCCATATGGCAGAGGATTAACCAAGTGAGCCACGGTGCTGGCCACAGATTTCTCTTTCTTAAGACTGGAGTAGTAATAGGATTTAACTAATAGAGTTTTTTGAAGATTAAATGGGTGAAAGCCCTCAAAACCTGCCTGGCTTATCATGCATACTTGAATGTTGCCTACTGTTTTATTAGCACATATGCATGAGGACTGCCAGCCTCCAACAAGGGTTTATTGTCATTTCAACCACTTTTACAAATCTCCAGAACTGATGGCTAATCCTTGAGCTGGACCAAAAGCAACAAATACAAAGATTACCCATATTATTTTGGGCATTTGCCCGATTCTCTAAGATTTACCCTGAATGTTCATGATATGATTGTCCTCTTCTAGTATTATGAACAGATAGACATGGTAGATGTGATTCATCTTAGTTTGCTTTATCGCATCCATACGAAAGCCACAGCACTGAAAACAGTGACGTTTTCCCATAAGATATTTTCAAGAAAGATGAGATTGAAATGCTTTTAGAAAGATCTAAGTATTTAAAAAAAGACATGAAACTTTTCCTTTCCTCAGCTGGTTATGGAATTAGTCACCACCTGTCAGTTCCTATGAACTCCTCATTTAAAAACAGTAAAGAAAGGGTGACTGTTCCCCTGAGAACCCATCATCAACAACAATTCTAACTTTTGGTATTCTAGGAATCCCACAATAGGGATTTGCTTATGGTCACAAATACAAGAGCTGGAATTAGCTCTAAGATGTAACAGACATTCATGGTGCTTATGAATCACTTATACAATTCCTTGGAAATGAAAACCTGCTACAGAGGTATAAATCCGTGATCCCCAAGAACAATAAATCATCTTCTTAAAAAGCATGGGTGTCGCTTGGTTAGAAGGTGGGAAGAAGAGAAAGTTAGCAGGGTTCTTTTATGAGATTTGTAAAATACCTGTGACTGTTTGCTGCACTAAATTCAAGTTGGCCCCAGGAATACATACATGAGGTCATGATACAGATACTGGCATGAAAAATAGGGGGCCTATATTATGACCCCAACACACCCCTAATTTGACAAGATGTTGTACAAATCACAGAGCATCTTGGATCTTATCTTCTTTTTTTTCGGGGTGTTAGGCTAGATACAATGCTTTCAAACCGAGCTGCAAGGAGCTCTTAGCATCCAACAGAAGAACCTCAGAGACGGCACCGTAAGTTTACCTTCCACTCCTCAATCAAATACTGCTAGTTTGATAAATTTTTCAGATCAAGTATTTACCAGTTTTTATCATTTCCTAAAAGCAAATTTTTTTGAAGAAAGATCACTAGTGAAAAGTTGAAAAGCATAAACTGATTTAGCCTTAAAGATAGGACAGTACATTATTATCACTAATAAATAATTTATTATAAATATAAATTAATAATATATAAATTATAAATAATTTATTAACACCAATAAATTATCACTAATTTAAGAGGTGATACTCAAAATTAGCTCATACTACCTAGGTTAGTTGACTCATCGTAACTTACACTGTAGATGAATGCATAATACCCTGATAAAATACAAAGAATAGCTGATGAATATTTGGGAGGGTTGAGGTCTTTTATATATATTTAGAATTATTTATTTAATTTTATTTATTTTAAAAGCAAGAATGAGAGTGTGTGTGCAAGCACAAGAGGAGAGAGAAAGAGAGAGAAAATCTTCCATTGGCAGGTTCACTCCCAAATGTTCCAAATAGTCAGGGCTAGGGCGGGCTGAAGCCACGGATCAGGAATTCCAACCAGGTTTCCTACATGGGTGGCAGGGACTCAAGTACTTGAGCCATCATGTGCTGCCTCCCAAGATGTGTATTAGCAGGAAGCTGAGATATAAGTTGAGGCAGAACTAGATCCCAGGCACTCAGAGATAAGGGACGTGGCACCCCAAGTGGCAGCTTAACCTGCTGCATCACAACACTCACTCGAGGCTGAGAGCTTTCAAATGCTTTAGATGTCACAAGATAACAGAGTATGATCTCCCATTAGTTTTACATTTTTCCTTTAATTTATTTTTATATCTCAGATGATAATCACAGAATTTATACTGGAAAGTACTTTAAGGGGTCTATTATTTTACAGATGAGTGAACAGAAGATTACTTCGTGTCCAGTTTTGCGTGTGTGTGTGTGTATATGTCCTCTGTAGTAAACGGTTTTGTTGAAGTATAAATACACAAGCTACTGAGGCTACCATCCAGTTTCGTAACCACATTTTTCTTTTCTCTCTGTCTCTTGGTCCCCTTCCCTTCCACCCCTTCCCTTTCCCTCCCTTCCCTTCCTCTCCCTTCCCTTACCTTCTCCTCTTTCTCTCTTTCTTTTCTTCCTTCCTCTCTCTCTCTTTTCTACCCCTTTTCTTACTTTCTTCTTTAATTTACTAAACATTTTTGAATCTCTATAAGGAATTCAGCAATTTATCAGCACTGAGAATATATACATTTATAAGAAGACATACTGTGGAAGAAATATTCCAGGGTGCTATTGAAGCAAGATGAAAGTGGTATTTATTTATTTGAGAATCAGAATTACAGAGAGAGAATCTTCCATCTGCTGGTTTACTTCCTAGATGGCTGCAATAGCCAGGCCAAAGCCAAGAGCCAGGAGCTTCATCCAGGTCTCTCACATGGGTGATAGGAGCCCAAACACCTAGGCCATGTTCCACTGTTTTTCCCAGGCCATTAGCAGGGAGCTGGATTGGAACTGGAGCAGCCAGGACACAAAGCCATACCCATATGTGATGCTAGCATTACAGGCGGTGGCTTTATCCACTACACCAGCCCTGAGGCAAAGCTTTTAAATCAGAAAAGTGCGAAGAGATGGTTACAGAGGAAATATATTTTGATTTTTTAAGAAAAACTTTTTTGACAGGCAGAGTGGACAGTGAGAGAGAGAGAGAGAGACAGAGAGAAAGGTCTTTCTTTTTTGTTGGTTCACCTCACAATGGCTGCTGCGGCCGGTGCACCACGCTGATCCAAAGCCAGGTGCCAGGTGCTTCTCCTGGTCTCCCATGCGGGTGCAGGGCCCAAGCACTGGGGCCATCCTCCACTGCACTCCCAGGCTACAGCAGAGAGCTGGACTGGAAGAGAAGCAACCGGGACAGAATCTCGCGCCCCGACTGGGACTAGAACCCGGTGTGCTGGTGCCGCAGGTGGAGGATTAGCCTATTGAGCCGCGGCGCTGGCTGAGGAAGTATATTTTGAAGAAAAAGTAGGAACTGCGTAGATGAAAAGTATTTGAGCTTGTGTGTATGTGTATATCTCAGTGGTGGAGGGGGCACCCAAGTAGTAGTAAAAAGGTACAGATGCCTCTTGTAAATTTACAAGAATTTCAGTAATGTAAGATGGAGGGATGCAGGCTGAAAAATGTGTGTTGGGAGATAAGAGCAGTAGGACCAAAAATTTTGTAAGGAGTCTTACAGAGTTTGTGAGTACAAATTTTACCCTAAAAGTGTTATGAAGCACACGGCTGTTGACTGAAGGGCTGAGATTATCAGGCCTACATTACAGAAATAACTGGTAGGACTCCGGCAAGACTTACAGGGACTGGTCCGGTGATGGAGGACCAATTAGGAGGTTCATTCAGTAATCCAGGAGGAAGGGATGAGGGCTACCATGAGTGATGAACAAAATTGACATAGGGAACAAATCTATGACAAATCAATTAGCAATTAACCCTGAAGAATCTAAGAAAAAATACATGGTAAGAAATATGTTATATTGATCTAAGGACCTGACTATACTTGACCTTCAAGATTGACATGCTACCACAATTTTACACCTAGCAAATACTCTCACAATAATTTCCATGACATTAAGTTCGACCTTTCTACTCACATAAATTCATCATTTAGTAAATGTTTCCAAGACACTTAGATATACGTGTTGTATTTGGTTTGTTTCTTTTTTTTAATTTTTATTTTTGGCAGAGTAATAGAGACACTTTGATTCTCTGACCCTGAATTTCCACTACCTGAATATTGAGGGCATTTTTTCATCATTCTAGAGTCAATCAGAAACTATGTAAGTTCAGATAGATACCAGTTTCTGCAAAAACTTCATAAAAAAAGATTAAAATGGGGGCCAGTGCTATGGTGCAGTGGGTTAAGCCATGGCCTGCAGTGCCAGCATTTGCTGGTTTGAGTCCTGGCTACCCACTTCCAACCCAGTTACTTGCTAAGGGCTTGGGAAAGCAGAAGATCACCCAGGTCCACAGGTCCCTACACCCATGAGGGAGAACCAGAGGAAACTCCAGGCTCCTGGCTTCAGCTTGGTCCAGCCCTAGTCTTTGCAGCCATTTGAGGGGTGAGCTAGCAGATGGAAGATCTCTTTCTTTGTCTCTCCTTCTCTCTCTCTGTTACTCTCCCTATCAAATAAGCAAATAAATCTTAAAAAATGATAAAGGTTAGTTCAGGAAAATAATTTATATCAGATCAGCCAAAATAACCAAAGTATTAAATATTTAGAGCTAGCTATATATGCTACAGTGAAGAGAGTATCATAAATCTACGTGTATTGAATCTGTATTGCGCCTAATGCAAACAGAGCTTAAAAGTGAATATCATAGACAAAAGTGGATCTTAAAATGACTACTTCATTTGAATCACTGGGCATTTCTGCATTCCTCTAATTGTAAAGTCAGAATCAGAGTCAGCAGCAGCAGTGTGACTTAAGACTCTAATAAAACAGGAAACTATGACTTCAGCTCAGCTTTACTAAAGCCAGAAGCTCTGTGGATCTGGAAGAGTAGCAATATGGGTTGTAATAAGCCCAAAAGGAGGTTCTGAGTTTCTGATCCTCTGTGTGATGGCTAGCTTATATCAACTTGATTGGCTTTAAGCGTGTCCAGATAAATCACAGGTCAAGCACTATTTCTGAGCGTGTCTGTGAGGGTGATTCTGGAATATACTGGCATCCAAAGCAGTGGAGTGAGTAGGGAAGATTCACCTTCACACAACGTGGCTGAACATCATCTAAACGAATGAGGGCTCAGACAGAACAAAAAGACAGAGGGAAGCTGCATGGTCTCTTCCTCTCTGAAGTTAGTGTACCTGTCTTGTCCTTCCACATCCGAACTTTCATTCTCCAGTCTTAGACTCCAGCACTTGCACCAGTGGCTTCTCACTTTCTCTGGCCCGAGAGTTACACCATTAGTTCCTCTGATTCTGAGGCTTTTGGACTTAGACTAAGCCTTGGTACTGTCCCCCTCTGGTTCTCTAGATCACAGATGATTTATTGTGGGATTTTTCAACTTCTGCAATTGCACGAACCAATGACCCCAGTGAGTCCTCTCTCTCTCTCTCTCTCTCTATATATATATATAAATATATGTATGAATATATAAATATATATATTCATGTGTATATGAATTTATATATATATAAATACCCTGTTGGTTCTGTTTCTCTGGAGATCCCTGACTAGTCTGTACTGTGGCTGGCCTATTATGAACTCCAGAATCAGACAGATGTATTTCCAAATTCTAAATCTGCCACTAAGCAAGTATGTTCTTCGTTTGTAAAATGGGGAGTGACTTACTTCCTGATGTGTAGAGTAGTTGTAGAGACTCAATGAAATAATTCATACCTTGATTCATTCTACACTCACTACAGGACATCTGCCTCCTCTCAGACACTCTTAGGCACTGGAGACTTAAAGGTGAATCAATGAGACAAGCTCCTTACTCACAGGGAACTTATACACTCCCATACATACGTGTTATAGGGACTCAGTATCACATCTGTCTGGCACATAGGAAAATCTCAACTATTGTTAGTTATAATGAGTGTTTTTAAAATATTTATTTATTTATTTGGAAGTTAGAGTTATACAGAGAGAGAAGGAGAAGCAGAGAGAGGTCTTCCATCCGCTGGTTCACACCCCAGAGGACCGCAACGGCCGGAGCTGCGCTGATCCGAAGCCAGGAGCCAGGAGCTTCCTTAGGGTCTCCCACGCGGGTGCAGGGGCCCAAGGACTTGGGCCATCTTTCACTCTCCCAGGCCATAGCAGAGAGCTGGATTGGAAATGGAGCAGCTGGGACTGGAACTGGCACCCACATGGGATGCTGGCACTGCAGGCAGTGGCTTCAACTGCTGCTCTACAGTGCCAGCCCCTGTAATGAGTATTAGCTAATTGTTTCTTCAAACCAGGATTCTAAAGCAATGCCACTTTCAATTTTCTTAATTCAGCTTTGGAAACAATTTTAAGATCAATATAAGTTGTAGCTGGAAGAGCATTTTAAAAAACACACCTCCCTCAGGAAAAAAAAAAAAAAAGTCATTGTTCTTAAAGCAGAAAAGCACAGCTATGAAAATAAAATTGTCCCCAAAAATCTGAGGATATTTCAACTTAATGAAAATGGAGATAAACTTAAGGCTACTATTTAGCCCATTCCAAAATATTGCCATGTTAGTAAACGATTTGGAACATGCAAAATCTTCTGTCTTATTGCCAGGTGAACACAGTTTTGAAAATGGACTGTTCCATTACTAAATGAAGCCTGAGTGTTCCCTGTGTTTGATGGAGAGGAGTAATCACCGGGGTGGGCAGGAAAAGCCCCTGCAACTTTCTGAACAGCCCAGCTCATCTAGCTCTGGAGGCTTAGTCATTTAAATACAAAAAGGGCAGACAAAACGCTGAGAGGCAGTTTGGTCTAACTCAACCTTTTCAAATGACTACACTAATTTTAAACATATGAATTTAACTGTATGTTTGCCCCTCTATAAACAGGGCGAACAAACAGTATATCATTTTTACACTTGAACTGTATTATGATTTTAATGCAGGCTCAGGTGAGGTGAGGTCAGAAGACACAATTAAATGGATCTGGTACCAGCTGGAGAGTAGGATCTCTTTAACCATGCTTGGGTGATTTATCCATCAACAACTCATGTACTGCTCCATAAAAATTGATATCTGTTTAAAAATAGGCATTAAAATACAGTGTACTTTTAAAATTAGAGACTAAAATATTGTGTACTTGCCAGCAGGTAGTTTATTTAATATTCATGTGCAATATGAAACTGAAAGATTCCTGCCCTTGGAATACAAATCTATTAGAATAAATTTGCCCTTGTTGCTGATGTCTATGGGGCTTCCGCGCTTGGTCAAGTTCTTGGAAGCAAACGCTGAAACAAACTTTTAAATCACTTACACATCCCTGGCGTAGTGGGAAGGTGATATGCGATTCCTTCACTTGTTAAATAGTTCTACCATTTCTTCAAGGGTGTGTTCCAATGTTCTTTCTGGAAAGTCTGTTTAAAAACAAAAGCAAGATTAAAAGGGAAACAAATGCCAAGTAAATAGGTTTCTTAGGAGAAATACAAAATCGTGTTGCTTTTGTGTGTTTAACTGAGAGCTATGAATGGTAGATTTAGGTCTGCAGGTGGAACTTGGTTCCTAATAGATGCAAATTCAAATATTTGAATTTTCTGCATCTAACGCCAACTTATAGCTCTAAGTAAAGGGCAATCATTTGTCTACTAATATGCATATCAAAAACTTAAACAAATGGCCATTTAAAAATAATATTTGATTAACCATTCACTGAAAGAAAAGTAATTCTGCCTGTCTAATCCAGTAATTTATATAGTTTAGTGATTTGCTTGTCAATAATGAACAAATTGCCCTAATATATTACTGTAATGCTTCATTTTCATTAAGACATCTGCCAACTTTTCAAAAAACCTTTTCCATTTGAGACTTGACTTATAATTGCAGAGTCCCTTGGGGGAGTTTCAATATTATTCTAATCAATTTTATCCACAATACACAATATGGATGATTACATCGCAATGTAATTTCCAAAGTTACCTTCTCACATTAGTCATTTGCGAAGAGAGGAGACACTGCCGATGTCTCCGGAACACATTTTAGCAAAGAAATTCACTGCAGCAATGGAGCAAAGAATATTTTTCATCATTTGAATGCATCACAACATGAATATGTATATATACAGATATGCTTCTATAATTTACAACCACACTTCAAAGCTTTATGGTCTATAACATTTGTATGTTATTTTTATGCAATAAGATGATAATGGATTTTATAACCATAGGATACAAAAGTTGGAAAGTCTTCCAAGAGGATCTTTCTGTGTGTGGACTATGGTGATAATGCCAGAATTCCACCATCTTCTTTCTTTTTTATAATAAAGGCAGCTTAGCTAATAGTTCCAGGGAAAGTTGGAAAAACAAAAGTAGTTTTAGTTTTCCTCCAAACTGAACCTGAGGCTCCATAAAAAAACATTTAGCTAGCTTCTATTCATAACACACATACAATCCTGGCTCTCATATTTACTGTTTAATAATTTTAAGATTTCTTTAGACCCAGGTGAAGATTTATGCTACATATTGAGGGCCCCACCAAATTACCATTTTCATTGTCTTATCTCTGGTCATGTGATCCATCTGTAAGCAGAATAAAGCCTACTTCTTACATATCAGACAAGCTCACCTTCATTTTAGCAGTGAATATTCAATGACATCGAAGAGGAGAGAAATATTCTAACAAATATTTTATTTATTTATTTTTAGATTTTATTTATTTAATTTATTAGAGAGAGAGAGAGAGACCTCCCATCTGTTGATTAACTCCAAAAATACCCACAATGCCTGGGTCTAGGCCAGGCTGGAGCCAGGAGCTGGGAACTCAATCCTTGGTCTCCCACAGGCTGGCAGGGAAACAAGCATTTGAGCCATCATCTGCTACCTCCTGGAGTGAACATCAGCAGAATGTTGGTGCTGGGACTCCAACCCACACTCTGACATGGAATGCAGAAGTCCCAAGTGGTGTCTTAACTGCTAGGTTAGACACCAATCCTTAGTAAATATTTTAATACTATAGAAAGAGAAGGAAAAAAGGAAATCAGAGTAACAAATAATAAAACTTCCGATGAAGAACAACAGGAAAGTCTAATTTTTCAGATTTTTTTTTTTTTTTTTTTTAGCACTAGCAGGTAGTAGCTAAAATGAAATTAATTTTCAGGATTCTATATCCAAAGGCTCCTTCTGGTTCATAAAGCATTTATAAATTTTTCTAACCAACAATTCTCACTAAATCTTTTTAAACATTAATTTTTTTAAAGATTTATTTTATTTATTTGAAAGACAGAGTTACAGAGAGAGGTAGAGACATAAAGAGAGGTCTTTCAGCCACTGGTTCACTCCCCAGATAGCTGCAACAGCCAGAGCTGTGCCAATTCTGAAGCCAGGAGCTTCTTCTGGGTCTGCCATGCTAGGGCAGGGGCCCAAGGACTTGGGCCATCTTCTACTGCTTTCCCAGGCCACAGCAGAGAGCTGGATCAGAAGAGGAACATCCGGGACTTGAACCAGTGCCCATATAGGATGCCAGTACTTCAGGCCAGGGCTTTAACCTGCTGCGCCCATAGTGCTGGCCCCTAAACATTCAATTCTACTATTACATTGAATTAGTTAAAATGAACAGCATTGGGTTCTCTCAACCAAAATAGGTACTCACTCATAATTAAATAAAGTTATCAGGAATAAATGGTATGTGTTTATCATTTACCAGGTAATTTCTTAGAATATGTGAATGGTCTTCAAAAAGTTTAAGGAAAATGCTTATGAATAATATATGCATAAGTTTCAATTTTTTCACCAAAGTAAACTTGTTTTTCAATCCCACTTTGAGGAAGTTTTTGAAATGCCTTTATATATAAAGAAAAATGTAAAGCATTGGCTAAGGTATAAAAGAAGGCTTAGAAAACTAGAAATAGATATATGAAATACCATTTAGAGTTAAGAAGAATGAATATGTTAACTTTCTTTTTTATTTAAGCATCATCAAAATAATCCTGATAAAAATATTGTCAAGCATTTAAAAAAACTTGAAAAAATGAGCTTTTCTGTTAAAAAAAAACTCATGACATAGGGAGAAAAGGGGCAAAGTATTTCAAGCTGGGGAAAAGCATGGGCCCAGAGTTGACAGCAGCATTTTATAAAGGACGTTTAAGAAATGATAAAGAGGTGCGTTTGATTGGAATTCAGAGGTCATAGAGGACAGAGGAGGAAGATTAGGTACAAAGTTAGGGCGCACCCAGAGTGGGGGGATCTTTTGATTCTAAAGTAGATATGAGGCTTTCCTCCAAAGGCAAGAACTTACAGGTTTAAGCCAGGGAAGTATAATTGGAAGGAGCTTCTTATGATCAGCCCAGCAGTGCTATTTGTGATGGATTGGAAGAGAAAGAGTCTGGGCAGGGAGACTAGTTAAGAAGCTATAGAAATAGTATATACATGAAATGGTGAGAGCCCAGAATAAAATCATATAACCTATACACGGATATAAGACGTTCCTTGCAGTGGCTTTTTTTTTTTTTTTTTGTTATGAGCTATAACACACACACATATACCCTTCAACAAAAGTCTAATAAAACAATCTTTATCCTTACTATTTATGATGACATTTGGTACTGTTAGCTCTGCACTTTTAAGTTTTAAAAATACTGGTGAGAAAAATAAATTTTCCAATTTCTTAACAGGTTGCCACCTATTGTCTGTACCACATGGATCTGGGGCAGCATCTTCGCTTTATAGAAAAGAACTGAGGTATCAAGAAAATGGAGAGATTTCTTTCCAAAACTCACAGCTAGTCATCAGTGGTCAGGCCTTCGAACTTCCTTTACACCACACCTTAGTTAGAATGTGCTGTGCTAGAAATGCGCCACCAGGAACAAATGGAGGAGTGAAAATGGAGGAGGAAAAAACAAGCCAAATGACTATGAAATATCAGTCAACCAAGGCTTTGTTGCTGATTATTTGGGTAAATGGATTTGCAGTGGAATTAGAAGCATCTAAGAAAGAAACTCTCTTGGGGAGAAGATAAGGACTTCTTGTTGAAGAGGGCAAAGAGATAGTTGAATTGTCATCAGGCATAGAGAGCTGCAAGAATAAGTATTCAAATAAAAAAGCCTTGTAGGTGATCTGTTTGTGAATGATTAGGTGGTATTCAATATAATGAATGTGTACAGGATACCTCTTGCATTCGTGACCCTGTTTTAGGTGCCAGGTATTCATTCCAAGATGGGCAAACTCAGGTCCCTGTTTTGTTGATAATGTTACACTTCCTTGGAATCAAACCATTACTGTTGATAAAAATTCAATGAAAATCATTTTCAAGACCTTTACAATTTTTAATCTTCTACAGTTTAATTCAGTACTTTTACACTGACTTTTACATCAACTTGCATTTTTTTTCAGCAATCAAGTATGTGTGTGTGTGTGTGTGTGTGCAAGTTTGTGTGTGTGTGTGTGTGTGTTGTCTTTCTTTTGACATTCACCAATATTCTTTAAGGTGGCAAGTTGCCTCTTACCAGATTACCTTGGAAAAGAAACAGCTTCTGACAGGGAAATGAGCAGCTGGGTGGCAGCTTACAGAACTCTGTTATTTTGCACTGATATAGCATTTTAATATAAATGGCTGAAATGCAATCTGAAAATAGTCATTCATCTCAAACAAACTCCACAAAGCTGGTTAGCATTTAAGCTGTTATATTTATGGGTTGACTTCTTTCTAGGTGCCTCCCTTCCTTTAATGATAATGATGGTGATTTTCATACTGCCCATCTGAGAGGGGAATCAATGCTCAAGCATTATGCAGTTGAGAAAAATCTGCAGCAGAACTGGAGGAGAGTCCAGGATCCCTTGTACCAAATCCAGTTTTACCCAAGTAATTTAAGTTCTTATCCTTAGGGAAATAAAACAGAAACAAAGTGGCTTTCATGGGGTTAGAATTTAAATCATTATCTGTGGTTATAGGTTATTCCTGCTCTGAATTTTATTCCAAGTTGGGTGTTTCTTGTTCCTCTGAACACTTTGGGTCTGTTGATCTTTGAACTTAAAATGTTTCCTAACATATAACCCTTCTGGATCCTTAGAGAGATTTTCTAGCCGTCCTTCCAGTCTCAGGAGTTCCTGCACAGGCTAACTAACCATGGTGCTGAATTGTCAGCTATTTTTCAAGTGCCTTTAGCCAATGATTAACCTATATAACTCACTTTTGCTACCCAGCATATCTAAGAAAAATAGGCATCTGAAATAGTCTAATGGAAAGAGATGGGTGAGGCAAAACAAAGATGGAAAAAAGTGGGAGAGACAGAGAGAGGACAATTCAGTAAACCAGGAGTGGAGCTAGGACTCAAACACAGACACTCTGATGTAGGATAAGGGACTCCCTAGCAGCATCCTAACGACTGAGCCAAACACTTGCCTCAAACCAGAATGTTTTGATAAGGTTGCATCTTACAACCTTGTTTATGTAGGTAATAAACAACAAATGTTTTATTCCTCAATCCTGTACCTGGGCATTACTTCATGTTTGAGGAGGTGAGATTCAGTGGTGGATGAGATTACATAATAAGGTTTCTAAAGAAGTTCCAGGCCAGGAGAAGATCTGACATCAATGCTAGTTCAAAATACAAGATTTTAATACAGAGCTTTTCTTGCAGCATACAAAATGCCATACTAGATAAAATAGCTGTGCCAAGGCACCTTTGGTATCAAAACAACCATCTAAAAGGAAACTTGTAATGTAATGTAGTGGCTCACCTCTCAAGGGGTATTTTGCAATGTCTGGAGACATTTTGATTCCAACAACTAGGAAGAGGGATGCTTCCTACTAGCATCAAGTAGAGAGAGGCCTGGAATGCTGCTAAACATCCAACAATCCAAGAACAGCAGTCCCCACAGCTCAGTAGGCCAAGAAACCTTGAGTCTGAGATGCAGTGCTAACAGGACCAAGAGACTGGCTGATGTTTTGAAAGAGTGTACGTTTAAAAACAGAAGAGAGAGCAACATAGATAGATTTCTATCCTAAGCTTCTTTGATATTCATTTTAGTTTTCCATATACAATAAACAATTCATCTTGCCTGAGCAAGTCCCCTATTGAATTCTTGTCCACCTTCTGACTCTGATCCTGACCTATTGAGCTTACTTCTGGGAATTTATCTTATGGAAATAATCTAAAAGAAAGACATGATCATAGGCACGTTCTTCCCGGTGTTATTTATAACCTAAAATTTAACCCTACTATAAGATAAATTGGTTTCGAGGTCATCATGCAACATTTGAGGAAAAAATGTAGAATCTGCAATCAGAACTGAAATTCAGGAGTGAGGTTGAAGCAGATGATATAAATTTGGAGTATTAATGTTGCCCTGAGATTCAACATATTTATCTCTCTAAATGAAATTTAATCTTCTCTGATTTCTTACCTCTCTGGCTCTGGCTGTCAGAAAATTCAACTTTAGTTAATATTGAATGTTCCCTAACTCCCTATCCTCACCTCCCTCCACCCCTTCCCAATATGGTTTTAAAAGAATCCTGAACTTATTTAGGGCTGGAAAATTGAGGAGGGACTAGGCCCTTCTTTTGCTTCTTTCATTATGTGATGTTGCTCTAGAACCTTGTTATTCACAACACATACACACTCAGAAATACCCTCCCAGATGTAATTCTGCTGAGGGTGGTTTGGGTGGTGGTGCTGCTTGATTCAGAGCCTGAGACAAGTAGTTCACCTGTTCTGTAGGCTCTTTCCTTCACCCAATTCTCTTTTGTGAACCTGAAACATGAAAGTTCCTTTATTCCCCATTCCTTTCAAAGGCAAGGCAGAAACTCAATAAAGTTCTTTCTCAGATTTGGCAGTAAAAACAAAAAACAGAAAAAAAATCAAAGAAAAAGAAAAAATTAACAATATTCATTTCTTAAAGAACCCATTTTTTTACATTAACAGGATAAACATAATAATTAAAGAATGGGAAAATAGTTGAAAATCACAAGCAGGAAAATGTGAGAGTACATAGCAAAGGGTAGAAGATACATTCTTTCTAGGGACTATATAAGAAGAAATGTAACTAAAAGATATAAAATATAATCAGATATGGGATAACAGACAGGAAAAGAAATATTGGTTATAACCAAGTCTTCCAGACATTCCAGAAATATGGAGGTGACAAAGTCTGATAAGTGATTTGAATTTGGTTACTAAAAATCATCAAGATCATAGACTCTTCAAGAGTGAGTTTCTTTTCTTTTCTAAGATGTATCCATTTATTTGAAAGTCAGAGAGAGCGAGTGAGAGAGGCGAGAGAGAAAGAGAGAGCCAAGTGGAATTTTTAGAGCACAATAAAGATCAGATGTTTATAAATAAGATTAAGAGAGAAATAGGAAAGATAGGCATTTTGGTTAAATGGCCACTTGAGATGTCTGCATGCCCTATCTGCCCTATCTACCCTATCTGAGTGCCAGTTCAAGTCCTGACTACTCCATGCTTTTGGTTCAGTTTCCTGCTCATGCATGTGGGAGGCAATGGATGATGGCTCAAGTACTTGGCTTCTTGATACCTAGATGGGAGACCCAGATGGACTTCTTGGTTTCTGGCTTCAACCTGGTCTAACCTTAGCTGTTAGGAGTACTTGGGAGTGAATCAGTGGATAGAAGATTTCTGTCTTTCCCTCTCTGTCACTTTGGCTTTCAAATAAATCTCTTTTTTTTTTTTTCATTTTCAATTCTCTTTATATACAGAAGATCAGTTTAGCATATATTAAGTAAAGATTTCAACAGTTTGCATCTACATAGAAACACAAAGTGAAAAATACTGTTTGAGTACTAGTTCAAATAAAGAATGTAGTAAAGATGAAGATGGTTTAGTTTGTTGCAGAATCTGACAGTGAAAAGAAACTAAGAAACAGGACATGCCTATGAGGTTAAATAAAATATAAGATAAAATTTGTTGAAAAATGGATTTAATACATAAATTTGTAAGCAAAATTAGGGGATTTCATCAGATAGGGAGAGCTGAAGACAGGCAGAAAGGCAGAAATGGGAAAGTTGAAAGGGAGGAAACTGATCAAAAAGAACGGGAATAAGAGTGCAAGTGGAGGGTATAACCGTTGAAATGTGGAGGGACAAATCTTTGAGGTTAATGAGAACAGTTGTACGAATGTATATATATTTTAAGGGAAGCAATTGAGAAATAGGAAAAAGTCCCTTCTAATCACCTCTACCACCTCAGGAGAGGATAAGGAGTATCCTTGTTAGAATGATTACCTCCCCTGGGGATATGAAGGTCTGGAAAGATATTTTTACCAAACTAAAAGTTGAATGTAGTTCATTAAAAAAAGTTACAATGAAACATGCTTCACTCTGTGTTAAATTTTGTTTATATGCAAATTCATATCTACCACCTGACTTCTTTGTAAATGCCAGGACACACTAATATAAAGTCATTCTTTTTAAAAAATGAATTATGGTCAAATCCAGAAGTGCAACCCATGTATCAAGTTAGACTGACACAATTGTTTTTATTTCTAATAAGGGCCTTCATTTACTTAAAATGTCACTCCCTAGACATTCTATTTCTCTTTTAAACATGTAAGACCATTGCTGTAAAAAGAGGAAATTACACTGAATCAAAAGTCAGTGAAAGTATTACTTGGAAACTTGATAGGGCTACATAGAATCTTAATCTTGAAAATGCAGTAAAATTTGACTCCATCATAATAACCACAAGAGGCAGATCAATATGACTGAGTTAAGGTCTGTTCTATAAATCATTACTGGGTGAATGAATTAGGAAGAAGATAAGCTATAACCAAAATGGTGAAGAGTGAGATGTGAACACTCCTCTCTGGAAATACCTTCCAATAAAGTTCGTCCTGGGGATGCAGTAATGGAGAATTATATGTTGTGTACTGTGAGCAATGGTTCATCCACAGACAAGAATAACCCAAGTATGGGAACTTGACTTTTGAAGGCAAAGTTGTTATTCTTTAAGTAAACTAACAACAGGGGTGGAAAATCTAGGCTGAAGTTGTATATGTGATTCTTAGGTTGGTTAAGTGGCATGACACATTCGTGATATAGGGTTGTGCATGTGTTAATGATTTTTGTTGCCTAAATTCATTCCAATAGATAAGCTTCTGTTTAGTCTTGACTATGTACAAAGTACTGCCTAAGAATTGTAGGTGATTCAAAGATGAAAGAGACTAAGAGACTGACTCCTGACTTCCAAATGCTTTGAGTACTGTGGGTGGAATGATACATATATTTTAAATAATTTTCTTGAACACTCTGTTTAGCATTATTACATAGGTTCAAAGCAAATTGAAAATGAGAGAGGGAATATTTAAAATCTCAGAAGCTTTATAAATATTTATTGAGTTAAAATCAATTTTGATCTATTTTTATTTTTGTGTTTATATAGATTAGCACAGTACTTGCTTGACACAGATTAGGTATTAAGTAAGTATTTGATTAACTAAAAATTGAGGGAGGAACATAAACATTTTTACACAGAAAGTAGAATTCATTAATGTAATAAAATATTAATGTATTATTTTCTACTGAAGATAGCACAATTGACATGTAGAGACTGATTCATAGCCCTTGTCTTCATGAAACTTCTGAATTCTGGCAGATTTGGCAATTGAACATCTCCAGTAAATTTTATGACTGTGATACAATTAGAGTTTGGCTTACAGATAAATGGTCCATCGGAATCATGATTATCAAGTTAAACAAGGGAAGACAAAGATGCTTTGAAAATAGCTTTGAAAATATGTTAGGTGTGGCAGAAACAGTTTGGTGACTAAGTGTAAAGCATTTGACTGAAATTTAGTCTGATAGTACCAAAGTTACAATCAGGCACCATGCAGCAGAGGGGACAAAAAATATATCTCAGGAAACAATAAAATCCCATTTATGCTTTACACACATAGTCAACATTCAAAACTTAGATATCAGCCAACTTTGATTTCTTTTTGAAGTAGTCCTTTTTGTGACTCAGTGAAAGAGAAGCAAAGAGGAAATAAAGGTGAGGCTGACTGAAAGACAGTTTAAGAGTGAAAGTGTAGAAACCAGTAAGAAGTGAAAACTAATGAGAGATAAAATTGAGTCAGATCATGGAGGGCTGTAGATGCTATGATAAAAGTTTGCTCTTGATCTAGTGCACAGTGAGAGACAAAGCCTTTTGGACATGAAATCACATTAACAAAATTGGGAAAGTTGGTCTGCAATTCTTAGCAGAATGTACTGGAAGAAAGAACTTTGAAAGAGTAAGTGAGAATCATTGATTAGTATTCTTGAATCCCAAGAATGCAAGTTCCATGGGAATATTGACTTTCCAGTTTGCTTACAGCCCTGGATTCTAATTATATGCAAAAAATTTTGTGGAATTAATGAAATTATGATGTTCTGTTACTGGGGAAGTCTATAGTTGCCAAATTTAAGGTCAAACCAGACTCTTTGATTACGAGTTTTGGAATTTTATTTTTTTAATTTATTTTTTATTTAGTAAATATAAATTTCCAAAGTACAGTTAATGGATTACAATGGCTTCCCCCTCCCCCATAATTTCCCTACCACTCACACCCCTCCCATCTCCCGCTCCCTCTCCCATTCCATTCACATCAAGATTCATTTTCAATTATCTTTATATACAGAAGATCGATTTAGTTTATATTAAGTAAAGATTTCATCAGTTTGCACCCACACAGAAACACAAAGTGTAAATACTGTTTCAGTACTAGTTATAGCATTACTTCACATTGGACAACACACTAAGGTCAGATCCCACATGAGAAGTAAGTACACAGTGACTCCTGTTGTTGACTTAACAATTTGACACTCAAGTTTATGGTGTCAGTAATCTCCCTAGGCTCTAGTCATCAGTTGCCAAGGCTATGGAAGCCTTTTGAGTTCACCAACTTCAATCTTATTCCAACAGGGTCATAGTCAAAGTGGAAGTTGTCTCCTCCCTTCAGAGAAAGGTACCTCCTTCTTTGGTGGCCCTGTTCTTTCCACTGGGATCTCACAGAGATCTCTCATTTAGGTCTTCTTTTTTTTTTTTTTTCCAGGGTGTCTTGGCTTTCCATGCCTAAAATACTCTCATGGGCTCTTCAGCCATATCTGAATGACTTAAGGGCTGATTCTGAGGCCAGAGTGCTATTTAGGACATCTGCCATTCTATGAGTCTGCTGTGTATCCCACTTCCCATGATGGATCGTTCTCTCCCTTTTTGATTCTATCAGTTAGTATTAGCAGACACTAGTCTTGTTTGTGTGATCCCTTAGACTGTTAGACCTATCGGTGTGATCAATTGTGAACTGAAATTGATCACTTGGACTAGTGAGATGGCATTGGTACATGCCACCTTGATGGGATTGTATTGGGATCCCCTGGCATGATTCTAACTCCACCATTTGGAGCAAGTCTGATTGAGCATGTCCCAAATTGTACATCTCCTCCCTCTCTTATTCCCACTGTTATATTTAACAGCAATCACTTTTCAGTTAAAATTTAAACACCTAAGAATAATTGTGTGTTAATTACAGAGTTCAACCAATAGTACTAGAACAAAACAAAGAAAAAATACTAAAATTGATAAAGTATTAATCAACAGTCAGGACAAGAGCTGATCAAGTCATTGTTTCTCATAGTGTCCATTTCACTTCAACAGGTTTCCCCTTTGGTGCTCAGTTAGTTGTCGCCGATCAGGGAGAACATATGATATTTGTCCCTTTGGGACTGGCTTAATTCACTCAGCATAATGTTTTCCAGAGTTTTGGAATTTATGTACTGACAATGTTTTCTATTGGGAAATGGTTTTACCTTGGTAAATGATTTCATCGAGAAGAAAAGAAGGCTAATTTACCATTCATCATCCAGTCAGTATTCTGTCCCATTGGTAGGACAGATGAAATTAGGTTATAGGAAGCAAGCATGTTGTTAAGGAAAAGACTAGCAGATCCTAAGGGGGAAGTTTGTTCTAGCCATACATAAAGAGACTACATCGAATCACCATTGAAATAGGAAAAAATTGTGTGTTTTCTAATTACTTTATTATAGGATATAATCTTTCTAAGGATGCTTCTATTTCATGAGTTGTCCCCTCAGTGGACTGATAGGTTTTATTTTAAAGATTTATTTGTTTGAAAGTCAGAGTTACACAGAGAGAGAAGGAGAGGCAGAGACAGAGACATCTTCCATCTGCTGCTTCACTCCCCAAGTGGCTACAATGGCTGGAGCTGTGCTGATCCAAAGCCAGAAGGCAGAAGCTTCTTTCTGGATCGCCCATGTGGGTGCAGGGGCCCAAGAACTTGGGCCATCCATTATTGTTTTCCTAGGCCATAGCAGAGAGCAGGATCAGAAGTGGAGCAGCTGGGACTCAAACTAGCACCCATATGGGATATTAGCACAGCAGGCATTGGCCCTACCCATTACAGCACAGCACTGGCCCCACCTGATAGGTTTTAGAAAGTGGCATGGTTTCCATTCCCTGCACACAGCACATGGAGCCAATTAAGCGTTTCATATTAAATACATAAAACAAAAGCATTCCCTATGAAAATTTACAATCTTTGCCATCAGGTTGTTTCAAAGAGGTGATAAGACCATATTGATTTTATTATGCATTTTGCACAAATAAAATCCAACTTGAGAAAAAACACAATGAAAGTATTTCACATTGATTAAATGCTTGCTATGTCTAGGCCCTGGTACAAGTTGCTTATATAGATGAACAACATTTATTACTCACATCAGTCTTTGAAAAAGATGTTAGCTTATCCTTGCTGTATAAAAGAAGCAACTGATGCAAGGAACTGTTAAGCAAATTGTCCAAGAGGACACAAATATCAAAAATGTTAAGGAGGGGTTTGAGTACAGCCTCATTTTAGAGCATATTTTCTAAGTTGCTTTTGTAAAAGGCCAGCTAGTAAATATTCTGGGCCTTGAAGGCCATACGGTGTCTGTCAGAATGATTAAACTCTGATGTTTACCCCAAAGTAGCCATAGATAATATGTAAATGCATGAGTATAACTGCGTTCTAGTAATTTATTTATGGACACTAAATTTGGATTTCATGTAATTTTCATTTGCCACAAAATAGTATTCTTCCTTTGATTTTTCTCCCGTATTTTAAAATGTACAAAAACATTTTTAGCTTGTGGGTCATACTAAAATAGGAAACGTGAGGGTTTGATTTTGGCCCACGGGCTATGGTTTACTTATCCTTGCTGTATACCACAGTGCTATTTAGCCCCTAGGAAAAGAATATAGAGCCACCTCAGAATCCACTCAGATTCTGTTACTCATGAAAGGAATTGACCTTTTTATTTCTCTGCTGAATTATGCACCTAAAAACAGGTTATTGTAAGAAATAGCAACTGAGTCCCAAAGCCAGTTCCTAAAGATGGTTGCATGATCTTTTTCTAACTATTGTCTATTTGTCAGGGGAAAGATTATATCTCTGAGAGATGATCTCTTTATGAGACTTAGTGAAATAGAGAACATAGGGGAGCCATACCGACTTTCTAGACAAGTGAGAATTAGATTAGCAGTTGGCAAATCATGGGAAGGCCAGATCTTGACCACTGCCTGTTGTTCTGTCTGTGGGTCCACTCCAGGGAGCTGGCACCAAAAGTTGTGGAGACCAAGGACTGATGGGTGGTGCTGGAGAAGAAAGCTCTTTCCTGATTTCCACTCCATATCCACAACTGCCACCCAGTCACATCTTGCCATTTCTAGGGTCAGTGCTGGTTGCCATTTACACATTGGAAAAATCTTTTGTTGGCAACTCATGGCAAGCAAATGCTAGAGTCTCAGTCTGGAAAAACACCTCACTTCTAGGCAGCTGCTCAGGTTGACATGGCCACACTGGAAGTGGTGTCACTGAGGCAGAGAGAAATGGTCCATGGCACCCACCTAACCCACTTCCAGCTACTTCCCTCACGATTGGCCTCAATCCATCAGTGCCCTGAAAAATTCTTCTTTAGATAGAAATTGACCCCAAAGTGTATTGACTGCATGGGGTATCCACCTAGAACAAACAGGACAGGATGAACAGGGGTTTTCTTTTTTGTTAAATAAATATAAGACCCCCATGTTATTACACAAAGGCTAAAATATTTACTATCTGGACCTTAAAATTGCTGACCTCTGATTTACAGCATTCCAGGGACTACCAGAAACAGAGAAGAAGAGAGTAAGGGAATTATTTTAAATTAAAAGACATAAGGTCTGTTTAACACTTTAGATGTCATTTTTACCACCCAGCTTAATGGGATTTGGGGTCCCATGACATGTTTTTAAACTGATCAAATGAAGTGTTAAAGTGAAAATATAAATAGGATTAAGTGTTAAAGTGATCATATAAATAGGATCAATTATCTGGTAATAATAATAGATAGAATTGAAAAGGAGAGAATGCTCCAACATGGGAAACAGTCCACACAGCAGACTCACAGAATGACAATAACTTTAAGTAACACTCTGACCTTAGAATCAGCCCTTAAGGCTTCTTGGTCTAGCTGAAAAGCCAACAAGAGCATTTAAAGCATGTAAAGCCAAGACACTGTAGCAAGAAATGTTCTACATGAAGAATATCAGTGAGTGAGACCCCCAGCAGAAAGAAGTGGCCAACAGAGAAAGTTGTACTTTTCTTTGAAGGGAAGCGAGAACTTGCACTTGCTTATGGCTTTGTCTAAATACTGACAGAATCTATGAATTAAAAGGCTTCCATAGCCTAGGCAGCTCATGTCAAGAGCCTCAGGTCATTAATGACATCATACATGAGTATTAATTGTTAAATTAACAACAGGAATCACTGTGGACTAACTCCCCATGCAGGACCTTTGTCCTCAATGAATTGTATTATGAAAGTTAACTGCAAAACCAGCTCTCAAACAGTTTGTGTGTGTATGTGTGTGTGTGTGTGTGAAATTGTTGAAATCTTTCTTGGTATAGAGTTGGTTTTCTGTGTACAAAGTTAACTGAAAATGAATCTTAATGGAGAATGGTACTGGGAAGGGGAGAGGGAAGAGGAGGAGGGGTAGGAGGGCGAGTATGGTGGGAAGAGTCACTATATTCCTAAAGTTGTACTTATGAAATTTGTATTCCTTAATAAATAAATAAATAAGTAAACAAATAAAGAAAATAAAGAAAAAAGGTATAAGATCTGGCAACAGTTTAGCTTATCCAGTATTCACCTGACGGAAAGCAAACAACTAAAACTTAAATAAACTATGTGGCTAGAAAATGATGGAAATGGTAAGTTTTTAAATCAATCATACATGACAACACGTGACTGTCCTTTTAAATGAATATGTCTATGGTATTTTATAGTTGAAAGGACATTTGAGATCATCCTCATTGTTTTATAGTCATATATTTCCTTGGACCAAAAAGCTTAGATCCTTGTTGATCATCCTTTTTATTAGTAATATTTGCCTAAGTTTGGATGCTTCCTAAATCAAGTCATTATTCAGGGATGAGAGGGGACAGGTGTTTGATGCAGCAGTTGAAGTGCTGGAGGGTATGCTGACATTCCATTTAATAGAACCAGTGTTCCAGTCCTGGCTCTGTTTTCAAATCTAGATCCTGCTAATGTGCACCCTGCGAGGTAGAAGGTGATAGCTCAAGTAGTTGGATCCCTACCATCCGAGTGGGAGATTCAGCTTATAGATCCTGGTATAAACCTGATCCATTTCAGTTGTTGCAGGCATTTGAGGATTGAACTAGTGGATGATAGATCTTTCTGTTTCTGTCTGTCTCTCTGCCTTTCAATAAATAAATATCTCTTTTAAAAAGATGAAAGACATTTCCACTAGGAATAATGAAAATAATAAACAATTTGTTATAAAGGTTATTTTAAAAATAGAAAATAAACAATATTCTGAGTGAAAAATGATTACTTTTAGTTGTGCTCAATAAATTGGTTATATAAATTCTGGTGACTTTTAAAAAATTATGTTGCTCTATGATTAAGCCAAGTACTTTGAATTCTTTATTATTTATAAATCATTTTTGTAGTTTCATAATGTTCAATTATAAGATAATTAATCTATCTTTATTCATGTCTTCTCTGATCACTCTACCTTGCTTGATAAAATACATATTTTAAAATAAACATATCAGGGTAGTATTTTGTCATAAGTCAAATGAGGTTTTTAATAAAGTTAGACAAAGATGAGAGTATCATTGTGATCATTCTATTATTATAACAAATTATTCTCCTTAGCAAAAGATGAGAACATTGTTTCCACCATCAGGGTGTGTGTGTGTGTGTGTGTGTGTGTGTGTATTTTAATTTCTCAGAGATGTGCCACAGAGAGCAACCAAATATAACAACTCCCTTTCACAACCATGTGGAAGCAACTTGCTTCCTGCCATTTCTCTCTCTTGTGATATTCCGAAGTGAAAATGAAATACAGATACTATCAAACTGTGGCTATGACAGATGAAAAAAAAAGATACTTCTGTTTTACTGAAGTGCATTTGTTTTCCTCCTCCATTCTGCAGGAAGCATCACAAACCCACAGAGTCCCTGAGAGATGGATTTTACTGGAAGCAGAATGCTAACTTTGCTCAAAGATGTGTAAATGCCACGTGCCCAGATGGTCCTTTTGCCTATTCATAGGGAGAGGCTCAGAAACACACATGCATCTTTCTGTGGTCAGTCATAACAGATTTGTTCTAAATAAGCCACACTGTTTTGCAAGATGGCAGAGAACTGTCAGGCTGTATTTTAAGCACAAATGTTTCTGCCAGACAGACACAGAATATACCATGTGCTTCAGAAACACACACACACATTGATCTGAGGACAGAATATGGACCTTGTGTTATCATTTTCCAGCTCATATTGATAAGCCCACATAGCAGTTCTTGTTTGGACCTTCAATCATGTCAAGTATTTCATGCCAATCAATACATAGTCAGTGGGTTTGTAGACACATAGACAGATGGACAGATATTCCTTTGATTCTTTACATAGTATTTCTCCTTGTAAGGTGATCCTACATGTTGCCTCTGAATGGATTGTTGTGTTGATAGAGATCTCATAGTCTCTAACCTTATTTTTTCTACCATCCCTTTTTTTCCATTAGGAATCATTTCCATTGATGTTTTAATCAAAGTATAAATAAAAAAGCAACTACCTCGGGGTGGCATTGTGGCATAGTGTGTAAAAACACCACCTGCAATGCCGGCATTCCATACTGGTGCTGGTTTGTGTCACAACAACTCCACATCCAACCCAGCTCCCTGCTAATGGCCTAGAAAAAGCAGTGGAATATGGCCCAAGTGTTTGAACCCCTGCCAGCTATGTGTGAGACCTAAAAGAAGCTCCTGGCTCATGGCTTCAGCCTGGCCTTGTGCTGGCCATCTGGGAGTGAATCAGTGGATGGATGATCTCTCTGTGTGCATGTGTGTCTCTCCTCTCTCTGTTACTCTGACTTTCAAATAAATATTTTAAAGCAACTACCTCTACTTGATGTTTAAATGTTATCAAGTAGTTGAAGAGTCACAATCTAAGTAGATGGCTATTGTGAGTGGAAAACTTTAGGTAACATATTTATCTGAAGGTTACGTGAAATTTTGGTAGGGGTCATGAATATGTATATAATAGTGTTGACAACCAAACTGAAGAAGAGCCATGAGAGTTTTAGTTTCAGGTTTGAGAGACTGGGGGCTCCTATCTGATTTGTCTTGGCAAATGTCCTCCAGGAGGTGGGCATCTAAATCTAGGTAACAGGAAGACATGACTACATGCGAGGCACGAAGAGACGTGAGCACTGGATTGGGAATGAGGGAAAGGCGTGTTGCTCAATGAAGCTATTAATTGGCTCCTTACATTCCTCTTTTTCCCAAACAGAATTAGCAGAAGCTGGCAAAGACACATATTCTGAACTTGATGGTGAATAAGTGAGGAAGATAAATCAGGTAGGGAAAAGGAAAACAAACTCATAGTTTAGACTGTACAGAAAATACTTGCTCTAAGAATTTCGCCAGAGTTCCCTTGTAAATTTCATTTTGTGCTTCTGTGCAGCCAAGCAAGTGAAATGAGATTCATTGACAGTTTCAAAGTGCTTACGTGCTAAAAAGAAACCAGTTTCTTAGCTTAACCTCAGCTATTTCAAAGAACTTTCTCTCCTGGCCCTCAAGAGAGGACATTGTAATGTTATATATGTTATAACATCATGTTTGTGGTAAAAACGGTATGTTCTATTAGATTTTCTAATAAATAAACTTTCACATTTAATATAGACATAACCCCAAAGCACAGTTCAGCAGAAGCATTTCCATTCCAAACCCTTTATTTAAGAAAAAGATGGCCTACTGGGATCAGTATTGTGGTTCAGAGGAGTAAGCTGCCACCTGCAACCCTTACATCCCACGTTGCAGTGCCGGTGCAAGTACAGGCTGCTCTTTGATTCTAATGCATATTTCTGCTAATTTTTTTTGTAAGGGCAGAAAAGGATTACCTAACTGCTTGGGTCCCTGCAACCCATATAGGACTTCTGGATGTAGTGCCTGACTCTTGGCTTCAGCCTGGCCCAGCCCTGGCTGTTGCAACCAGCAGGTGGAAGAGTGAACCAGCAAATGGAAGATCTCTCTCTCTCTCTCTCTCTCTCTTTCTCTCTCTCTCTCTCTCTCAGTTGTTCTGCCTTTCAAATAGTAAATAAATAAATCTTAAAAGGTGGCCCATTAATTTAAAAATAAATTTGAGTGTCTGGAGGGATAGATGACATATACATACATATCTCAGATAGTTCCCATATATATTGTTTTTAACACTGACTTTTGATTATTTTCTAACAAAAACTGCAAGTATGAATATTCTATTTTAGAGACTAAGGGCAGATTTACATGCATTAGACATCATAGAAAGTTAGGGGTATAGTTCAATACTTTTTGTGAATTTAGATGATGCTACAAAACACACATACCTGAATAAATGCCATTCATTGTCATGTTCCAAATTTTCACTAGCAAATAATATCACAAGGACAACTGGCCATTTGGGATGTCAGTACTTAAAACAAATTTAAAACGTTGTGACTGTGTGATATGTGTGATATACGTGATATGATCAATGTGTGACATGACCAATGAAACTACTTTTTATAATATCATCGCAATCAACAACATGGGATGGAAAACCAGGACTGGAAAGCTAGAAATGTTGGATATATAGGGTAGATATTAAAATATGACATCTTTTTTTTAATTTTGACAGGCAGAGTGGACAGTGAGAGAGAGACACAGAGAGAAAGGTCTTCCTTTACCGTTGGTTCACCCTCCAATGGCCGCTGCGGCCGGCGCACTGCGGCTGGCACACTGCGCTGATCCGAAGCCGGGAGCCAGGTGCTTCTCCTGGTCTCCTGTGTGGGTGCAGGGCCCAAGTACTTGGGCCATCCTCCACTGCACTCCTGGGCCACAGCAGAGAGCTGGACTGGAAGAGGGGAAACCTGGACAGAATCCGGTGCCCCGACTGGGACTAGAACCCGGTGTGCCGGTGCCGCAAGGCAGAGGATTAGCCTAGTGAGCTGCAGCGCCGGCCTAAAATATGATATCTTAATAAACTATTTAAAAACCACTCAGGAAATTCAACAGTATATTTGCAGCTTATAATGCTAATATCACACCAGACCTAAGGCATTTCCTAGGGGATTAATGACCAGAGGGAATTAATGGCCCTTGGCTTCACCTCAGGCCATCTCCTTTCCCAGCCAGTCATTAATCCCAAGAAATGTCCTGAGTCTTAATCATTACATTGTAATTGAGATGTCATGAAAAGGGTTAAAGAAGTTTTGACTATTTTACTACATGAATACCAGCAGTGAAATGCATTTAGAATCCCTGTTTAAAAGACTGTAATTGCCTCCGATTCTTTATATTATCATAACTCTTCAAAATTGATTGGTTTTAGGTTTATGGAAAAATATGCAAATTTACAGAGGATGTGACACACGTTTCTCATCGTGGGAATAAAAGTAGTTCACACAGAATTCATTTGATTGAGTTTGATTACTGAACAAAATATAATTATTTTAGATACATGATCAGACTTTTCTAGAGATGCATATTGTAGGAAAGAAATATTGAAATGCTGCACATTGCCTGTAAGTATGTATAGTTATTGTTAATAAAAAATATATGGCTTGTGTGATTGTTTATCCATAAAAATGTGTCATGTTAAAATATGGATGTTTGGAGGATCCATGATATCTAAGAAACACAGCTATCAGGAAACATTTAAATAAAATGAAAGAAAGAACTCTTTTCTTACTGCCTATGGGTACAATCAGCCAATGTGGAAGGTGCATGTGGGCCACCTGAACAAGAGGAAAGAGGACTAGAGAGGAGTGTTTAACAGAAAGAAGTGACTAAGGTGTAGAAAAGAGGTAGAAATTTCCCTATGGGTTGAGGGACTATAGGAAAGAGACAGGCTTACATTTTCCTGGTAGTGTCCAGGCCACAGGATAGTGTCTCTAAGGTTTTGGGGTGAATTGCTGGTGACCCACATGCTCTCACAGTTGCCCAGAGCTATGCTGGCAATGTGAGAGATGAACACTTCAACTCAGTCACGCTATGGGAGTTTTTTATGTTAATCCAGGCTGAACTTTGAATATCTGGATAGGGAAATTATGGGATCGCTTTAGTGTTCTTAACTAGTATGGAAGGCAAATTCAACAGTATTTCATACTCAAGACCTGTGAGTTGAGATTGCTCAGTAGACTGGTTGCTCTTGTTGTAGATTCAAGTGTGTGTCATGATGATCTCTATATGTTCTGGGAAGTGATCACTGTTTTTGTTTTAAATATAACATGTATTTTATATATTTTAAAATAAAATTATGTATTTGAAAGAAGGGAAGTGGAGGGAGGAGGGGGGAGGGAGGAAGGGAGGGAGAGCGAGAGCGAGCGAGCGAGAGAGAGACAGAATATCTCCTATCTATTGGTTTAGTCTTCAAATCCCTGCAGCAGCCACAGCCCAGCAAGACTGAAGCCAAGTAACTGGAACACAATTTGAGTCTTTCATAGCTGGTGGCAGGTGCCCAAGGTGTCATCAGCTGCCTCTCTAGGTGTACATTAGCAGGAAACTGAACAGGAAGCAAAGCAGCTGGTGCTAGAACCAGGCATGCTAATACTAGAAATACAAGATGAGGGCATCCCAAGCAGGGGTTTAACTGCTGCACTACATGCCCATCCCATTAATCAATCACTCTTTGAAATACTTATCAAATCATCAGTTCTTATATTAACATAATAGCCAGATTCTGATATCAGAGCACCAGAGAAGCTTTAAAAAATTTTATCTGGGGACAAGCACTGTGGCATTTTGGGTAAAGCCTTTGCCTGCAGTGCCGGCATCCTATATGGCCACAGGTTCAAGTCCTGACTGCTCCACTTGTGATCCAGTTCTCTGTTATGACCTGGGAAAGCAGTAGAAGATGGCCCAAGTCCTTGGGCCCCTGCACCCATGTGGGAGACCTGGAGGAGGCTCCTGGCTCCTGGTTTTGGACTGGCATACCTCTGGCCATTGTGGCCAACTGGGGAGTGAACCAGAGGATGAAAGACCCACCCCCTCTCTCTTTCTCAGGCTCTGCCTCTCTGCAACTCTGCCTTTCAATTCAATAAATCTATATTTTAAAAATTTATTTGGTATTCTTTGTTTAGAAGAGTCAATGGGTCAAAATTGAAACACTATTGGCCCAACTAACCAAAAAAAGAAGAGAAGAGACCCAAATCAATACAATTAGAGATGAAAAAGGAAATGTAACAACAGACATCGCAGAAATAAAAAGAATCATCAGAAATGACTACAGGGGCTGGCTCTATCACTTAGTAGGTGAGGCTGCCACCTGAAATGCGGGCATCCCATATGGGTGCCAGTGCAAGTCCCAGCTGCTCCACTTCTGATCCAGCTCTGTGTTGTGGCCTGGGAAATCAGTGGAGGATGGACCAAGTCCTTGGGCTCCTGCACCTGTGTGGGAGACCTGGAAGAAGCTTCAGGCTCCTGGTTTCGGATTGGTGCAGCTCTAGTCGTTGTGGCCATTTGGGGAGTGAAGCAACACATGGAAGACTTCTCTTCCTCTGCAGGTCTCTGCCTCTCTGTAGCTCATATCTTTCAAATAAATAAATCTGTTTGAAAAAAGGAAATTACTACAAAGAGCTGTATGCCAACAAACTCAGAAACCTAGAAGAAATGGATAGATTCCTGGACACATACAACTGCCTAAATGGAGCCATGAAGACACAGAAAACCTAAACAGATTCATTATCTGGATGGAAATTAAATCAGCAGTAAAGACCCTCCCAGTAAAGGAAAGCCCAGAACCAGATGGCTTTACTGCTGAATTCTACCAGGCATTTAAAGAAGAACTAACTCCAATTCTTCTCAAACTATTCAGAACAATCGAAAAAGAGGGAATCCCCCCAAATTCTTTCTATGAAGCCAGCATCACCTTAATGCCTAAACCAGGAAAAAATGCAACAGAGAAAAAGAACTACAGACCAATTTCCCAGATGAACATAGATGCAAAAATCCCCAACAATACTCTGGCCAATCAAATCCAATAACACATCAGAAAGATCATTCACCCCAACCAAGTGGGATTTATCCCTAGTATGCAGGTATGGTTCAACATTCACAAATCAATGTGACACATCACATTAACAAACTGGAGAACAAAATCCATATGATTTTCTCAATATATGCAGAGAAAGCATTTGATAAAATATAATATCCTTTCTTGATGAAAACTCTAAGCAAATTAGGTATAGAAAGAACATTCCTCAACACAATCAAGGCAATTTATGACAAACCCACAGCTTGCATTCTATTGAATGTGAAAAAGTTGGAAACATTCCCCCTGAGATCCAGAACCAGTCCAGAATGTTCACTCTCATGATGGCTATTCAATATATTGCTGGAAGTTTTAGCCAGAGCCATTAGGCAAGAAAAAGAAATCAAAGGGATTCAAATTACAAAGAGAAGTCAAACTATTCAAATTTGCAGATGTTATGATTCTAAGTAGGATGGCAAAAAAATTCAACCAAGAGACTATTGAAGCTCATAGAAGACTTTGGTAAAGTAGCAGGATATAAAATCAATAGACAAAGTCAACAGCCTTGAAATACACAGACAATGCCATGGCTGAGAAAGAATTTCTAAGATCAATCCCATGCACAATAGCTACAAAAAATCAAATAACTTGGAGGGCCGGTGCCGTGGCTCTCTAGGCTAATCCTCCACCTTGCGGCACCGGCACACTGGGTTCTAGTCCCGGTCGGGGCGCCGGATTCTGTCCAGGTTGCCCCTCTTCCAGGCCAGCTCTCTGCTGTGGCCAGGGAGTGCAGTGGAGGATGGCCCAAGTGCTTGGGCCCTGCACCCGCACAGGAGACCAGGAGAAGCACCTGGCTCCTGCCATTGGATCATTGGAGGGTGAACCAACGGCAAAGGAAGGCCTTTCTCTCCGTCTCTCTCTCTCTCTCTCACTATCCACTCTGCCTGTCAAAAAATAAAAAAAAAAATAAAATAAAAAATAAAAAATAAATAACTTGGAATAAATTTAACTAAGAATGTCAAAGATCTCTACAATGAGAGCTATGAAACATTAAAGAAAGAAATAGAAGAAGATACAAAGAAAATGGAAAATCTTCCATGTTCATGGATTGGAAGAATCAATATCCTCAAAATATCCATTCTTCTGAAAGCAATTTACAAATTCAATGCAATATCTATCAAAATACCAAAGACATTCTTCTCAGATCTAGAAATTCATATGGAATCACAAGAGACCTCAAATAGTTAAAGCAATCTTATGCAACAATAATAAAGCCAGAGACATCACAATATCAGATTTCAAGACATACTACAAGGCAATTATAATCAAAACAGTCTGGTACTGGTACAAAAACAGATAGGTAGACAAATAGAACAGAATAGAAACACCAGAAATCAATCTAAACATCTACAATCAACTTATATTTGATCAAGGAGCTAAAACCAATCCCTGAAGCAAGGACAATCTCTTCAACAAATGGTACTGGGAAAATTGGATATCCATATGCAGAAGTATGAATCAGGGCTCCTATGTTACACTTAATAGAAGAATCCATTCAAAATGGATTAAAGACCTAAATCTACAACCCTGATGCCATCAAATTATTAGAGAACATTGGGGGAAATCCTGCCAAGATATTGGCACAGGTAACAAGTTCTTGGAAATGACCCCAGAGGCACAGGCAATTAAAGCCAAAATTCACAAATGGGATTACATCAAATTGAGAAGTTTCTGTATTGCAAAAGAAATACTCTGGAAAGTGAAAAGACAACCAAAAGAATGGGAGAAATTATTTGCAAACTATGAAATGGATAAAGGAGTATTAACCATCTATATAAGGAGAATAAGAAAGTCCACAACAGCAAAACAAACAACACAGTTAAGAAATGAGCAAAGGACTGAACAGATATTTTTCTTTTCTTTCTTTTTTTTTTTTTGACAGGCAGAGTGGACAGTGAGAGAGATAGAGACAGAGAGAAAGGTCTTCCTTTGCCGTTGGTTCACCCTCCAATGGCCACCGCGGCCAGCACGCTGCAGCCAGCGCACCGCGCTGATCCGAAGCCAAGAGCCAGGTACTTCTCCTGGTCTCCCATTGGGGGCAGGGCCCAAGCACTTGGGCCATCCTCCACTGCACTCCCGGGCCACACAGAGAGCTGGACTGGAAGAGGGGCAACCGGGACAGAATCCAGCTCCCTGACCGGGACTAGAACCCGGTGTGCTGGTGCTGCAAGGCGGAGGATTAGCCTAGTGAGCCACGGCGCTGGCTCAGATATTTTTCAAGAAAGGAAATCCAAATGGTCAACAGACACATAAAAAAAAATGTTCAGGATCACTAGCCATCAGAGGAATGCAAATCAAAACCACAACATTATGTTGAGTGAAATAAGCCAATCCCAAAGGGACAAATACCACTTGTTCTCCTTGATAGGTGACAACTAACTGAGCACCAAAAAGGATACCTGTTAAAGTGAAATGAACACTATGAGAAACGGTGACTTGATCAGCCCTCACCCTGACTGTTGATGAGCAGCTTAATATGTTATCCCTCTTAGTATTTTTTTTTGTTTGTTCTATTTAATACTTTTGGTTGAATACTGTAATCAATACACAATTCTTCTTAAGTGCTGAAACTTAACTGAAAAATGATTGCTGTTAAATATAAGAGTGGGAATAAGAGAGGTAAGAGATGTGCAATTCGGGACATGCTCAAGCTGACTTACCCCAAACGGTAAAGTTAGAAACATACCAGGGGATTCCAATTCAATCCCATCGAGGTGGCAAGTACCAATGCCATCTCACTAGTCCCAGTGATCAATTTCTGTTCACAATTGATCGTAATGATAGGACTAAGAACCAAAGGGATCACATAAACAAGACTAGTGTCTGCAAATACTAGCTGATAGAATCAAAAAGGGAGAGAACGATCCAACATGGGAAGTGAGATACACAGCAGACCCATAGAATGGCAAATGTCCTAACAGCACTCTGGCCTCAGAATCAGCCCTTAAGGCATGCGGATCTGGCTGAAAAGCCCATGAGAGTATTTCAGGCATGGAAAGCCAAGACACTCTGGGGGAAAAAAAAAGCTAAATGAAAGATCTCTGTGAGTGAGATCCCAGTGGAAAGAATGGGTCATCAAAGAAGGAGGTACCTTTCTCTGAAGGGAGGAGAGAACTTTCACTTTGACCATGGCCTTGTCTAAAAATGATCAGAGTCAGTGAACTCAGGGGGCTTCCATAGCCTTGGCAGCTCATGACAAGAGCCTAGGGTGATTACTGATGCCATAAACAAGAGTGTCAATTTATTAAGTCAACAACAGGAGTCACTGTGCACTTACTCCTCATGTAGGATCTTTGTCCTTAGTGTGCTGTACATTGAGATTTAATGCTATAACTAGTACTCAAACAGTATTTTTCACTTTATGTTTCTGTGTGGGAGCAAACTGTTGAAATCTTTACTTAATGTATGCTAAACTGATCTTCTGTATATAAAGAGAATTGAAAATGAATCTTGATGTGAATGGAAGGGGAGAGGGAGTGGGAAAGGGGAGGGTTGCGGGTGGGAGGGACGTTATTGGGGGGAAGCCATTGTAATTCATAAGCTGTACTTTGGAAATTTATATTCATTAAATAAAAGTTAAAAAAAATAAAAAAAAACCCACAATGAGATTTCACCTCACTCCAGTTAGAATGTCTTTCATACAGAAATCAACAAACAATAACGGGAAAAGGGTACCCTAATTCACTGTTAATGGGGATATAAACTGGTAAAACCACCATGGAAGACAGTTTAGAGATACCTCAGAAATCTGAATATAGACCTACCATACAACCCAGCCTTCCCATTCCTGGGAATTTACCCAAGGGAAATGAAATCAGCAAATAAAAGAGTTATCTGCACCCCCATATTTATTGCAGCTTAATTCACAACAGCTAAGACATGGAATCAACCTATATGCCCATCAATTGTAGAGTGGATAAGAAATCATTGTATATGTGCTCCAAAGAATACTACACAGTTGTAAAAAATTGAAATCTGGTCATGGGCAACAAAATGGATGAATCTAGAAAACATCATACTTAGTGGAAGAATAAACCAGTCCTAGAGGGACAAATACTATATATTTCCCCTGATCTCTAATAATTAATAGAGCACCTAAAAGGACATTTGTAGCAGTGAAATTGACACTTTGAGAAGCAATGACTTAAATAGTCCTTATCTTGACTGTTGAGGAATAGTTTTTTTCTTCATACTATTTGTTGAACTCTTTACTTAACATAGAGTTATTCATATGTGTATCAAGTCAATTGAAAATAGGTCTCAGTAAAAAATAAGATTGGAAGATCAGTTTAGTATACATTAAGTAAAGAAATTATCAATTCCCAACTTGACTCTCACTGGGATTAAACATGACAATAGGTCTGATCTGATTTCATCATCATTTAAAAAATCATCTATTATTTTTCACTTTATGTTTCTGTGTGGGAGCAAACTGTTGAAATCTTTACTTAATGTGCGCTAAACTGATCTTCTGTATATAAAGAGAATTGAAAATGAATCTTGATGTGAATGGAAGGGGAGAGGGAGTGGGAAAGGGGAGGGTTGCTGGTGGGAGGGATGTTATGGGGGGAAGCCATTGCAATCCATAAGCTGTACTTTGGAAATTTATATTCATTAAATAAAAGTTAAAAAAAACTCTATGGAAAAAAAATAAGATTGGAAATAAGAAAGGGTGTAAGAAGTTTGTAATTGTATAGTTCTGCATACATTCCTATGGACTTACTTCTAAGGGTATGGTTTAAAAACTTGCTTTGGGACCCCAAATCCCATTATGTTGGATAGTAAAAATGCCATCTTAAGTGTTAAAATGATCATATTAAGTGTTGAAGTGATCGTATAGATACAATTAAGTGTTAAATGGTTCATATAAATAAAATCAACTGTGTAGTAATAGTAATAGATAAAATTAAGGAGTAAATGCTCCAACATGGGAAGCAGACCACACAGCAGACTCATAGAATGACATTCACTTTAAATAGCACTCTGACCTAAAAATCATCCCTGAAGTTATTCTGGTCTGACTGAAAAGCCCATGAAAGCATTTTAGGCATGGAAAGCCAAGACACTATGGCAAAAAGAAGTCCTACATGAAGGATCTTTGTGAGTGAGACCTCAGTGTAAAAAAGTGGCCTCAAAGAAGGCTGTACTTTTCTTTGAAGGGAGGAGAGAACTTCCACTTTACTTATGGCCTTATCTAAATACTGATGAGACTGTGGATTCAAAAGACTTCCATAGCCTTGACAGCTCATGTCAAGAGCCTCGAGTGATCACTGATGTCATACATAAGAATGTTGATTGTTAAACTAACAACGGGAGTCACTGTGCACTTAGTTCCCATGTAGGACCTCTGTCCTGAATGAATCGTGTTAATGAGAATTAACTGTAAAAATTATTCTCAAACAGTTGTTTTTGTGGGTTTGTTTAGTGCAGATTGTTGAAATCTTTACTTAGTATAGAGTTGGTATGATGTTTATAAAGTTAATTGAAAATGAATATTAATGAAGAATGGGACTGGGAATGAGAGAAGGAGGAGGAGGTGGGGTGGGAGTGGGGGTCAGGGGGCCGGTATGGTGGGAAGATTTGCTATATTCCTAAAGTTGCGTTTATGAAATCTGTACTCATTATATAAAAAGGTTTCTTTGGGAAAAAACAAATAAAACAAAAAAAAAAGAGCAAAACAAAACAAAAAGAAGAGTCAATGGATGATTTTTTTCTTAATCTTTAGCACACTTACTATGATACAGATTCTACAAGAATACAATTAATTTTACCCAAAATAAATGAAATCATCAGAGTCACTTTATCTTATTCTGTGAGTTACTGAGACTGGAATATTCAAATTGTATTGATATTTTGCCCACTTCGGCAGCACATATACTAAAATTGTATTGATATTTTTTTCTTTCCTCATCCCTCATGCCCAATGTATTAACAGATTCTCTTCATCAATAGTATAACTATTTTTTGCTTAATTGTTTCCATTGTCTTCATTTTAGGTATTCCTCCCTTGAACAAAAACTGTTCTCCCTGCTTTTCCTCTTGTCCATATATTTTTTCCACCAATATGTAGAGCTGAAAACACAAGTTTGATCATGACACTTCTGTTGTTAGAATTCTCCAGTAACTATATTTACGAAACACAAGAAGGCCACCAAAGTCCTTACAATGCCTTCAATGTCATGTAAGATTTGTGACCCCTCATCTCTCTTCTATAATCTATCACTGTCTCTCTTTGTGGTGACTTCCTACTCAAATGGTATAAATTCTGAAAGCAATTAATGGTACTATTTATTTAGAACCTATTGTGTGACAAACACATTCTAAGAAATGTCCTGAACTTCTGTAGCTAGAAATTTGTAGAGGTGAGATTTTCGCTCTGGCCGGCTGAGTCTAGAGTCCTCACATGCTAAACCCTTACCCCCTACCACCACTTAGGAAAGATTTCAGAGTTAACCAGAGCAGTTTTCTACCCCGGGTCCTCCTTGTCCTAGCAGTATGACCTTCATAAATTACTTCCCTGTGCTTTGATTTCATTATCTGAGAAACGAAGATGATAACTCTCTCATAGGATCATTGTAAGGCTAAATAAGTATATAAATAAATAAAGTGTGTATGTGTGTGTGTGTATGCTATGTGTGCAGGTTTGTATATAAACATGTGTACATATAGCACAGTACCAGGGTATATGCTAAAAGTATTGAAAATTTTGAAACTTGAAACTTATTTAAATAATATCTTCAAAGAAAATAAAATTCTCCATTCTCAAGGCTCTTATAATATCTCAAGTTTAATATTTCCATATTAAAATGGCTTATGCTTACATTAATGAATTACAGGGAATTGAATCCATTAGCCACATTGTCATATTGAAGACCATGAAAGAGGAGTGGCTATTTTATTTGTAATTATTCAGAGGCTGTCCCAAAACCACGGACCCTTCATTTTACTTATTTGGAACAATATTGTTGTAAAATAATCATGTATGTTGAAGCTGACAAATATATACTAAAATTTTCTGTTGGTACAAATTAACAAGATATGATCTGAAATAGCAAGTTTGTAATGCAAACAGCACCTGGAACTTAAATAGAGCTTTTTTTTTTAATGAAGGAAAAATGATTATTGGGGTTAAGCAGGAGGCTACCATGAATTTGTGTATCTAATATCCTGATGACAGTTAAACATTTGTTATGTTAGAACTGAGAGAACTAGCTTACCATTTTAAAGCCTGATATTCAAAGGATAAAACTGTTTTTTAAGTAGAACCTCTTTATTTTTTCACTTCAATATTAATTTCAAGTATATAAAACTCATTTGAATTTGAAGCTAGTTGGGGTCATATTGCTGTATAACTGAGCAAAAATTTCTGGTTTAGTTTCTTAAGTGACATCTCTAAGCCTTGAAAACATTACAGTAAATATTTGTGGATTAGTTGAATGGCTTATTGATTAACGATAAAATGTTATTCACAAATATTGATTTCTCTAAGTGTCTAATAAACACATATGCTACTGTTTTAAGAACTCTATGTATATGAGCACTAGCACAGAAAAACTTATTTGAACCACATGCAAGCCCTGAGGTGTACACTCGAATATTTTCTCCATGGAGCTCTGAAGACCAAGGGAAAGTACATGGTGTGTCTACAGCACACGGCTGTACAGCTCATGTGTGGCTGAGTTGGAATTTGAACCTAGAGTCTGGCACCAGCGACCTGCACTGTTGCATTGCTAATATCAGAGTGGGTATCTGTCTTGGTAAATATTTTCCCAAGTATCTATTAAAATGGCTAATAGTTGCTACCACAATACATAAAAGATCACTGCTGGTGATGCCTTCAACTATTTGTTAACGCTTTGCCACCCTCATGTTTATTTCCCATTTAACCCCATCCACTGTCCTGTTTCCTACATTCCTTCCCAGCCCCAACACTCCCTTTAAGTTACTTTAGTACGGAGCTGCCATTTCAATTCATCACATAGTTGCATGAAATATATTTGTTTCCTTTACTGTTTCTTTTGAAAGCATAATTTCACAGGATTATAGCTTTATACCACTATCAAATTATATTTATTAAACATGAGCGTTGCTTATTGCTATTATTCAAATCTTAAGAATTTAAAGGGATTATCCAATTCTCAAAGCCTTGAGATCCCATTTGCTTACCAGCAAGAAAAAAGGATGTAATAATTCCACAGCACTTTTCTTCGAGAGATATTTAAACTACATGATTGACCCTTAAACTTTGCCTGCTTGGTAAGAGCAACACAATTTACTTTTGCCTCTGGGAAATAAAGATAAGGAGGCAAAGTAAGTAAAAATTATCATCTTATAGTTAGTTGCATTCTTAAACTCTTCATGTTTTTTGAAGCAGTTAGACAACATATCATATACAGGGATAGGATATGTTGATTAGCATTTTAAAAAGATACATGAAGATGGTACCACCTTTTCTTTTTTTCTTTTCTTTTTTTTTTTTTTTTGACGGGCAGAATTAGACAGTGAGAGAGAGAGACAGAGAGAAAGATCTTCCTTTCATTGGTTCACCCCCCAAATGGCTGCTACAGCCAGCGTGCTGCGCCGATCTGCGTCCAGGAGCCAGGTGCTTCCTCCTAGTCTCCCACGTGGGTGCAGGGCCCAAGCACTTGGGCCATCCTCCACTGCACTCCCCGGCCACAGCAGAGAGCTGGACTGGAAGAGGAGCAACCAGGACAGAACCTGCGCCCCAACCGGGACTAGAACCCGGGGTACCGGCACGGCAGGCAGAGGATTAGCCTAGTGAGCCATGGCACCAACCAGACCTTTGTACATTATCACTCTGTGGCAATCTTCAGGCAATAAATGGAGATACCTGAGATATTGCCTGTGAGAATAAGATCAACATCCCTACCATGAGTTACATGCTCTGTCTCTTTCTCCCTCAACAACATAGCATTTTACATTTCTGACAGCTTAAGGGGTAATGATGCCTGCATAGCTTTAAGCTTGTCAATACAAGATTTTGAAAGGTAACATAATGGGGCTGGTGCTGTGGCTCAGTGAGTTAAAGCCCTGGCCTGAAGCTCTGGCATCCCATCTGGGCACGGGTTCGAGTCCCAGCTGCTCCTCTTCTGATCTAGCTCTCTGCTATGGCCTGGGAAAGCAGTAGAAGATGGCCCAAGTCCTTGGGCTCCTGAACCTGTGTGGGAGACCTGGAAGAAGCTCCTGAATCCTTGCTTTGGATTGGCGCAGCTCTGGCTATTGCGGCCATCTGGGGAGTGAACCAGTGGATGGAAGACCTCTCTCTCTTGTCTCTACCTCTCTCTGTAACTCTTTCAAATAAATAAAAATAATAAATCTTAAAAAAAAAAAAGAAAGGTAACTAACTACTGCTGGTTCACTCCTCATATGGGTGCAAAGGCCTGGGCTGGACTAGGCTAAAGCCAGGGGCCAGGAGCTTCATCCATGTTTCCCACGTAGATGCAGGATCCCAAGGACTTGGGCCTATCTGCCACTGCTTTCCCAGGTGCATGAGCAGGGAGCTGGATCAGAAGTGGAGCAGCCAGTACTTGAACTGTTGCCCATATGTGATGGCTGCATGGCATGTGGCAGCTTAACTCATTGTGCCACATGCTGGCCCCTGACCAGCGTATTTTTACTGTACATTTTGCTTTGATTTTCAGTGTTACCCTGCCCTAGTCATTGGAATTGACCAGACTGCTCTTATTGGCATTTGCCTCTTAATTTTTCTTTTTTCACTTATGATTTGGGATATCTGTATCTATTGATTTTTTCAGTATATACATAAAAGTTTTGGGATCTTTTTTTAAGATAATTAATTTATTTAAAAGCAGAGTTACAGAGAGGCAGAAGCAGAGGCTGATGGAGAGAGATCTTCCATCCACTGGTTCAATCCAAAAATGGCTGCAATGGCCAGAGCTGGGTTGATTTCAAGCCAGGAGCCAAGAGCTTCTTCCAGAGTTCCCATGAGGGTGCTCTCTTAGGCCATAGCAGAGCAGAGAGCTGGATTGTAAGTGTAGCAGCTGGGTCTCGAACAGTGCCCATATGGGAGGTTGGCGCTGTGGGTGGTGGCTTGGCTTTATCTGCTACACCACATTGCCGGCCGAGAGAAGCTATTTTTTTTTTTCCTTTGAACAGGCAGAGTTAGATAGTGAGAGAGAGAGACCGAGAGAAAGGTCCTCCATTTGCCGTTGGTTCACCCCCCATATGGCTGCGCTGATCCGAAGCCAGGAGCCAGGTGCTTCTCCTGGTCTCCCATGGGGTGCAGGGTCCAAGCACTTGGGCCATCCTCCACTGCCTTCCCGGGCCACAGCAGAGAGCTGGACTGAGTGGAAGAGGAGTAACCGTGACAGAATCCGGCGCCCCAGCCATGTCTAGAACCCAGGGTTCCAGTGCTGCAGGCGGAGGATTAGCCTAGTGAGCCATGGCACCGGCTGAGAAGCTATGTTTTTAACCATGTCATTATTGTGCAATGCTGGTGTTCTTTTTACTTTTCCCTTTTTTAAAATAAATGTTTGCTTTAGAACAGTTTTAAATTCACAAAACAAAAATTTTGAACTGAAGAGTGCCTATATGCTCCCACAGCCATACTTAATCATAGATCAGCTAACGGAGCAGGAGTTTGGTGTCAGAGCTTCTTTTTTTATTTTTTAAAATCTAAGTTAAAAGACTGTTATTTTAAAAAGATAAATTAAAAAATTAAGCCTTCCTAACATCTCTCAATTTTGAATGCTTGTATTTATGAAAGTATGTATATATATTACATATAATTTCAAAATTTTTTGCTTTGGATAACTTTATTAATTTCTTTTTAACCAAGGAATAATTAGTACATGAGATCACCAAACTACTCAGTTCTGATCAGAGACCTATATCAGTTTTGGTTTCTCTCTCTGATCCTGTTTCCCAAAGGAAATCTTCATGAGTCATTTTAAAAATCTCTATAACCCTATGATCTAACTGAAGCTGTTTAAGTAGACAAGCAAATTGAGGTTCACTTTGGTTTATTATTACTTAATAAAAATTCATAAAATAACATAATGTACAGAAAATGTCATATAACTTTTATACCATAATTTTGAAGTTCTTTAAAAATTAGAAACAATATCAATGAAATTGATAGATTTTTAAAAAGTAACAATCAAAAAGAAGAAATAAGAGTATATGTTTTAGAAGACACATTAAATCTCATGTGTTTTGGGGGCCAGCTCTATAGCGTAGTAGGTAAAGCCGCCAACTGAAGTGCCAGCATCCCATATAGACGCCGGTTCAAGTCCTATCTACTCCACTTCTGATCCAGCTCTCTGCTATGGCCTGGGAAAGCAGTAGAAGATGGCCCAAGTCCTTGGGCCCCTGAACTGCATAGGAAGACCCTAAGGAGGCTCCTGGCTACTCCTGGCTTTGGACCTGCGCAGCTCTGGCTTTTGTGGCCAATTGGGGAGTGAACCAGCGGATGGAAGACCTCTCTCTCTCTCTCTCTCTCTGCCTCTCCTTCTCTCTCTGTGTAACTCTTTCAAATAAATAAAATAAATCTTTAATTGTGTTTTTTCAATATTAAGGTGGCATGTCCACATTATCACAATTACAGATTCATGAATTTTCACAATGAACAAAAGCATGGAATTCATATCCTGAACTCATTCAAGTAGCAAAATTTGCTAATTTGAAATGTACTAGCTCAATGGCAACACCAAATACTACTCTTACATTAATTCAGAGTCTTTCCTTATGCATCTAAATCTCCCAAGTGCATGGCAGAATATGGTAGCACTTGGTAGAAAAAAAACTCGGAAGTAAACAAACTTCAGTCCCAGACAATCTCAGTCCCAGACAAAAAATAGAAAACATATTTCTCTGTAGATGTTAAAATTAAATCAGTGAAGGAAAGGCATCTATGCAAAGGGATTACTGTTGGCTATAATCATCACTAATTTTTTTCTACATGAACATTAGTATTAGTATGCTACATACACAGCTGATTTGAATATTTAGGCATATCAAGCTGACTTCATTCTCTCTACTAGTGAAAAGAAACTAGTCATAATTTTCTGAACTTTGGAGGAAATTCAAGAACTGTATTGCCTTTTCTTCTTATAAATTATTTTATTTCAAAACAAAGCTATCATCAGAATCACAGCACAAGTCAGTCAATATATCAGTAAGGATTTGTATTAAATTTGCTACATCAAGCACTAATGAAGTCTTTCCCATTTAAATACAAATGAGCTTTCATATCTTCCTACACGACTTCTACTGGTGAGCCCACAGAAATTAACCTTTGCAGAAAATTAGTTTTTTTTTCTCACTCAACATACAGGTTCTTTGTTTTCTTGGGAAGCAGATATAGAAAGAACAAATACAAGATCGCAAGTGTTAGGGGGATAGCATATCAGTGACAAGAATTTTAGTAATCACAAGATGATTGCTCGACCAACAAAGCAATGGATAGCTCCTCAATTGAGGGAATACCACGCTGATCTTTCTAAGATTAGTACAATGACATTTGGGGAACTGCATCGCATTGTATTGAAAAGAACTGAGGGTGTTTTTTGAATATACAAAAGATTTTCTTCGGTCAAAGAAAATAATGGAGGTGGACATTTAGAACAGTGGCTTCAGATGCCGCTTGGGCTGCCTGCATCCCATATCAGAGTGCCTGGTTTGAGTCCAGGCTACTGCTTTTCCAATCCATCTTCCTGCTGATATGCATCCTGAGAGGCAGCAGGAAGATCCCTATGGAATTCCAGGCTTCTGGCTGTGGCCTGCTGCAGCACTGGTTATTGGCAAGCATTTGGGGATGGGAGATCGCTCTCTCTCTCTCCCCAACTCTGTCTTTCAAATAAAATGAAAGCAAATAAATAAAGACTAGAAAAAAGAGAGAATAAAGTGATTTTGATCTTAATGAAGTTAAATTTTTGTACAAAGGTGTGTGTAGATGCTGAGCAGCCAAAGTCTGGAAGATAGTGATTGTTAAACTCTTGTCTCCCAGGTTTACACTCATACTTCTATACTCTGTTTTTTTTTTTTTTTATATCAAGGCTCATTTATGCATTGGTCCTTATTTCAGTCAGTTTTTCACCTCTAATGATGTAACTGAGGCATCTAACTTTATACAAGAGGAGGTTTTTGTAGCTCACAGTTTTGGAGATTCAAGGACATGGTGCCTGCAACTATTCAGTTCTGGTGGAAGTTCTACAGAGAAAGGCAGATGGGAATAGTGGGAACATGAAAATGGCAAGTGGTGAGATCTCAGGAAGCAGAGAGAGAGTTGGATGGAGACAGCCTTCAGGTGAGAATGCACACTGATAATGACCCAATGAGTTTCCACTAAGCCCTGCCTTTTAAAAATTTCCCCCATCTCCTAGTATTGCCCTCTGGGGAACAAAGCCTCCAATCAAAATAGACTCATAATGAACACACCCACCCTATCTGAACTATAGTAGTTCCCACTATGCTTTGCCAATAAGAGCCACTTGATAAAATTTAGAAGGATGAGTCAAGAGACTTGCTCTTTCTTGTTTGCTTCCCGTTTCCATCAGTGCATAGCTTTTTACCCTGGCAGCGACAGCTAACTCCAGAAATAGAAGATACTTTGAGTTTACAGCTTTTCCATACTATTAAAACCAGCCTCATCCCACTGCTATCAAAAACCCTAGCACCAGCTAGCCCATACCTCATCCGAGAGCTCTGTGGAATTTGTCTGTGCATCTTCCACATCAGGACTGGCTGAGTAGTATTCCCTCCTTACAGATCTCAGTCCCAGCTCCACCAGTTCTCCTCCAAGCTGCAGTATTTTAATGGTTCCAAATTTTTCCTTTGTTTCACTGGCCTAGGTTTAACAGCTAAAAAGGTAACCCTTTTGCCACAAAAATTTCATTTAATTATTATTTTGTTAAAATATATAGTGTAGTTTCTACTTTGACAGTGAGAGTTGAAGATAAAGTGATGTATAATGCCACTTAAGATACCGGTACTAAAACAGAGATGTGGTAGAGACAAATCTTAGGAGACACAGGAAGATTTGCCTTCGGAAGTGAGTTGCCACTGCAGTAGTTGAGAAAAGAGAATGAAATAAGCCAGGCACTGAAAGTTAGGTGACCCATGATCTCACTCATGTATGGAATCTAGAAAAATTGACCTCCTAGAAGTTATCAGTATAATGATGGTTACCAGAGGCTAGGGATAGTTGTTGGCGAGAGAAGAAGAAAGGTTATATAACAGGTACTAAGTTATGGCTAAATAAGGGTAAGAAGTCCTGGTGTTTTATTACACAGTAGGGGAACTATAGATAATTAAATATACTATATGTTTTTCTTTAAGGTACTAGAAGAAAAATATTTTGAATGTTTTCATCATAAATAAAATGTTATTATACCATGTATACATATGTGGAAACAGGATATGATATCCCATAAATACATATAATCTTTATGTGGAACTAGGTGGCAGAATGTTTAAAGAGTTTAAAAATAAAATGATTTTCTGAAACTTTGTTGTCATTACACGTAACTTTATAGGAGCGCTTCAGTTTGATGAATGAACTTCAGAAATTCTTAGTCATTTGTGTATGGTGGTACTTTTTTTTTAAGATTTACTTATTTATTTGAAAGAGTTATACAGAGAGAGAAGGAGAGGCAGAGAGAGAGAGAGAGAGAGAGGGAGAGAGAGGTCTTTCTTCTGCTGGTTCACTCCCCAATTGGCTGCAACTGCCAGAGCTGTACGGATCCGAAGCCAGGAGCCAGGAGCTTCTTCTGGGCCTCCCACATGGGTACAGGGGCCCAAGGACATGAGCCAACTTTTGCTGTTTTCCCAGGCTATAACAGAGAGCTGGATTGGAAGTGGAGCAGCCAGGACTTGAACCAGAGCCCATATGGGATGCCGGCACTGCAGGCGGCAGCTTAACCTACTTCTCCACAGTGCCAGCCCCTATGATGGTCCTTATTTTCCATGAAGACCTGGATGGAGAGCATCAACTTGTCAATGAAAAATAAGACAATGAACATCGCTTGGGAACATCCTTTGTTATAAGTTCACTGCAGATTCGATTTTCATTGAGTGACTGTGTGACAGAAATCCTTTCAAATGCATCAAGATTCCTACTCCTATGCTTAGCATTCTCTGTCTTGTGAAGAATGAATGTTGCTTTGATTCTATTCAACCTGAAATGTGAGGGAGAACCAAAAGAACTATTGTTAATGATTAATTTCAACTTGTGTTTCCATATTAAGACTTAACGGCTTAGACTTCAGTAAAGCAGTGAAGTTTGCTTTTGGAGAAATGAAAAATGCCCACCTCTGTGCAGCAGCATTCCCAATTCCTAGTTGCAAGTTGGGAAAGATCATTTCACTTTTTTGATGAATCATAATTAAGCTTCATCAATGGAAGAAAGTACTAATTTAAAGTGCAAAGTGAACTAATTGTCATTATCAAAAATCTAACGATGTACTTTGCTGTATAATAAAAAGCAATACAAATAATATAATTTTAATTAACATTAGAAACAATACAATGTAAACTACATTTTTTAACATCTAAGATTTTTTTACAGAAAATGTTCCTTTTGAAGTGATTTCATGTTAGAGGTTCAGATTTAAGTTTGGTTGAACTCAACTCCCTACCTTAGTCAAATACTTAATCTACCATATCTAATTCTGTAACTTATAAAACTGGCACCTTGTGCTAAGCTTTCATGTATGTTATTTCTGTTAATTCTCACAACGTTGTTGCAAAAGAACAACTGATTATGTTTTCTTTGCCTAAAATAGTCATTGAACTATAACTCAAGTTTTGACTCTTTTTTCTTTTTTTGACAGGCAGAGTTAGACAGTGAGAGAGAGAGAGAGAAAGGTCTTCCTTCTGTTGATCCACCCCCGAAATGGCCACCACGGCTGGCGCACTGCACCGATCTGAAGCCAGGAGCCAGGTGCTTCCTCCTGGTCTCCCATGCGGGTGCAGCGCCCAAGCACTTGGGCCATCCTCCATTGCCTTCCCGGGCCACAGCAGAGAGCTGGACTGGAAGAGGAGCAACCAGGACAGAACTGGTGCTCCAACTGGAACTAGAACCTGGAGTACCAGCGCCGCAGGTGGAGGATTAGCCTAGTGAGCCGCAGTGCCGGCCGACATTTTCTAAATATTTAGAAATTAAATATTACATTTCTAAATAACACATGTGCTAAATAAGAATTCAAAATTGAAATTATAAATATGGTAAAAGGAATTGTAATGCCCACAATTTATAGTACACAGATAAAACAGTGCTTACTGGCAAATCTGTGCTTTAAGTGATTATGTTAGTGTAGTGTTCCACAGTCAACAATCTGAGTTTCCAACTGAAAAATCTAAAATAAGTAATTTCAACATCACCAAACAGTTAAGGATGTCCATAAAAGTAACAATAAAATTAACTAAAATTGTCAAAATCCAGATTTTTTCAGGACTGCAAATCAGCCAAAATTTGTATCAATCAAGGGATATATATATTCAGGGTGGAGGAGAGAAAAAGCTCAAGCCTTGCTACAACAAAAGTGACAGATTTTAAATAACTGGTTCAGTAGAATCACTAGACAAACATCAATAAAGAGTATGACAACAGAGATTTAAGAGATGAAATTATAGTTTCCAGAGTTGCTACAATATATTATTTAAAATATTCAATTGTTAACACAAAATTACAGAACATGCTAAGAAACAGAATGTATGTTCCATACATAGAAAGAAAAACAATCAGTAGAAATAGTTCTTAGGAAGCCCAGGAACTGGATTATTTGATCTATAATTTAAAATCAGATATTGGAGAGAGAGGAGGAAGAAGGATGGGAGCAGGGGCAGGAGGGAGGGTGGGGTGAGAAGGATCACTATGCTCCTAAATGTGTATATATGAAATGCATGAAATTTGTATACCTTAAATGAAATTTAAAAAATAAAATCTCAAGAAAGAAGTAAAATAAAATATGATATTTTAAAGGAAATGACAACTAAATTGATAAAGTATGCAAATGATGCTTCTTCAAATGTATAAATCAATAGAGAAAGAGATTACAAGAAAAGTTCTGAATTGAAAGATACCCAAACTGAAATGAAAATTTCATTAAAGGAGCTCAACAGAAGAATCAGAAGAATCAGTGAACTTAATGTGAGTCAATAAGGATTATTTCATTTGAGGAGTGGAAAGAGAAAAGAATAGATAATAATTAATGGAATTGCAAAGGCCATCAGAACACAACAAAATATAATAACGTGTGTAATGGGAATCTAAGAGAGAGGAAAATGAGAAAAGAACAGAAAGAATATTTGAAAAATAATAACGAAAAACTTCCAGTTTTGATGTAAATACCAATGTACACATTCATGTATTCCACATAGAATAAATGTGGATATACTCAAAGAACTCTCTTAGACACTTCATCTCTAGCCTGTGAAAATTAAAAAGGAAAAAGAGAATCTTGAAAAGCTTCAAGAAAGAAGAAAACTCATCTCTTATGAAGGATACTTGGTAGGTGTAACAGCTAATTTCTCATTAGAAATCATGGATGCCCACAGTCAATGGAATGACATATTCTGTATGAAAATGAAAAAAGCACTGTCCATTAAGAATTTTATATTTATATAATGATGGTTCATAAATGAAGAAGAAATTAAATAATTGTAAGGTTAAGAAACATAGAACTTATTACTAGCACGTCTTCCTTCAAGAAATCATAAAAAAGGAGCCCTATGGGCTGAAAGAAAAAGACACTGGACAGTAAACTAGAATCAACATAGAAATCAAATGGCAAAAACAAAACAAAACAAATACAAAAAACAAACTACACTGGTGCTACGGTTTGTATTAGGTTTATTTCTTAAATGTTAGGTTTATTTCTTAAATGTTACCTGCTAGATGCCTGGTCCCCAGTATGGTAATGTTGAGAGGTAGTGGAACTTTTTTTTTTTTTTAAAGATTTATTTATTTTACTTGAAAGACTTACACAGAGAGAAGAGAGGCAGGAGAAGAGAGAGAGAGAGAGAGAGAGGTCTTCCACCTGCCAGTTCACTCCCCAGTTGGCCGCAACAGCAGGAGCTGCACTGATCCGAAGCCATCAGCCAGGAGCTTCTTCCAGGTCTCCCATGCTGGTGCAGAGGCCCAAGGACTTGGGCCATCTTCTACTGCTTTTCCAGGCCATAGCAGAGAGCTGGATCAGAAGAGGAGCAGCCGGTACTAGAACCAGTACCCATTTGGGATGCTGGCACTTCAGGCCAGGGTTTTAACCGGTTGCACCACAGCACTGGCCCTGGTAGTGGAACTTTTAAGAGATGGGGCCTACTGGAAGGTTGTTGAATGTGCTGCATTTGGGAGGGATTAATGCCGTGCTTGCAGGACCCTGGCTTGTTTTCACGAGAGAAGGTTATCATAAAGCAAGTTCATCCTTCATGCGTGACTCTTCAGTGCTCCCTTGGTTCCCTATAAGTTGGTCCATCATGTTGTCATGCTGTCGGGGGTTCTTGAAAGAGACTGAATGGATGCTACCCCGTCTTATGCTACCCCGTCTTAGATATTCAATCTCCAAAAATGTGAGCTAAGAAAATCTCTTTTCTCTATAAAGTAGCCAACTTCAAATATTTTGTTTTAGTAATAGCAGATGTGCTAATATAGTAAGAAGACATAAAAGATAGCATACTTTTTGGAGGTAGGGGTTGTAAATATTTTCCTAAATAATTTAGCAGAAATAGAATAAACCATTATTTATTTAGTTGAGAGAGAGAGAGAGATATCTTCCTTCCATCTGCTGTATTGCTGCCCAAATGACTGTAACAGCTAAGGTTGGGCCAGACCAAGGCCAGAAGCCAGGAACTACATTTGCGTCATCACATAGGTAGCAGAGAAATAATTACTTGAGCCATCACCTGCTGTTTCCCAGGTGCATTGGTAGTACTCAAACCAGCACTCTTGTATTTGATGTTGATATCCCAAGTGGCAGCTTAAACCACTGAGACACAATGCCATCCACAAAATAATATTTAAGTTTTCATTCATTGATGCAATAAATATAAAGATGTAGATTGTATGATAACAGAAAAAGGAGGGAAGGAGGATATAAAGCTATACAGTATTTTTTAAAAAGATTTTACTTATTTAATTGAGAGGTAGAGTTACAGACAAAGGGAAAGACAGAGAGAAAGGTCTTCCTTCTGTTAGTTCACTCCACACATGGCCACAATGGCAGGAGCTGTGCCAATCTGAAGCCAGGAGCCAGGTGCTTCTTCCCAGTCTCCCATATGGGTGCAGGGGCCCAAGGACCTGGGCCATCTTCTACTGCTTTCCCAGTCCACAGCAGAGAGCTGGATTGGAAGAGGAGCAGCCAGGAAAAGAACTGGCGCCCATATGGGATGCCGGTGCTGCAGCTGGAGGATTAACCTACTGCGCCACAGTGCCGGCCCCAGCTGTATAGTATATTTGTGCAAAAGTTTTGTATATTAGTGGAATTATTTTTAAAACAATAGCTGTTATTATAAATTAAGATGGTTATTACAACTCCTGAGACACAATAAAGAGCATAAAATAAAAAGTAGAGCAAAGGAAGGAGAAAGGAATCTAAATTATACAATAGAAAATATGTTCTTCACACACAAGAAGGCGGTAGTGAAGGAACAAAGGACAAAAAGAGACATGAACCATAGTAAAATGGAAGACAAACACAAAATCACCAATAACTGCACTAGATGAGAATAGATGACACATTCTAATCAGAAGAAAGAGACTGGCATAATGAATTAAAAATCCAATATGAGTCAAGTATATGCAGTCTTAGGGAACACACTTTAGATTCAAAGTTGCAAGGAGGTTGAAATAAAAGTGTGGAAAATATAAAGACAACCCATGTAGTAACCAAAAGAGAGCTGGAGGGACAAAACTAACAGACAAAATAGACATCAAGAAAAATATTATTACTAAAGACAAAGGTTATTTTAAATTTCATAATGGCCAATCCATCAAAAATAAAATTATAAATATATACTCACCTAATAATACAGCCCCAAAATACAGGAAGCAAAAATATAGAGTAAAGAGAGGAATAGATAATTACTCATAGTTGAGTCTCTGCCACCCTCCTGGGAGACCTGGTTTGGGTTTTGGGTTCCTGGCATTGGTCTAGCCCAGTCCTGGGTGTTGCAGACAACTCTCTGCCTTTCAAATGAAAAACAAAATAAATAAAGAAAAATTTAAAATATTATACAGAGTGTCCAAGTGGAATTTATAACCAAAAATGCAAGCTTGGTCAATACAGAGATTTAATCAACACAATGCAGCATATTAAGTAGAATAAAGGGCAAAATACACACCATCTCAATAGTCTCAGAAAAGACATTTGACTAAATCCACCACTCAACACGTAAGTAATCAAGGGAAATTTACTCATTCATATAAAGAGCATCTGTGAAACACATGGCCAACATACTTTTTGGTGAAAAGACTGATGTTTTCTCTCTAAGATCAGAAATATGAAAATGATGACCAGTCTCCCTACTTCTAATCACTGTTGTCCTAGAAGTTCTGTCCAGTGTGATGTGGGAAGGCAAAAAATAAAATCATGCAAATTGGAAAATAATTTAAACTACCACTATTTGCAGATGATACGATCTTGTACACAGAAAATTTAATAAATGTAAGCTTTTAGGTTATAAAAGCAACAAAGAAAAGTCAAGTGTATTTTAATACACTGAGAATCAGAATCTGAACAATCTGTAAACGAAATAAATCTTTTTGCAATACTATAACAGATTCTTAGGGATAAGTCTAACAAAGTAAAACCTTTCACTTTGGAAACTGCAAATCATCACTGAAAGAAAGAAGAAAGTCATAAACAAATGCTTGTATTCATACCCTGGAAATTTTTTAAAGGTTTTATTTATTTCTTTTTTTCTTTCTTTTTTTTTTTTTTGACAGGCAGAGTGGACAGTGAGAGAGAGAGACAGAGAGAAAGGTCTTCCTTTGCCCTTGGTTCACCCTCCAGTGGCCGGCGCACCGCGCTGATCCGAAGCCAGGAGCCAGGTACTTCTCCTGGTCTCCCATGGGGTGCAGGGCCCAAGCACTGGGGCCATCCTCCACTGCACTCCCTGGCCACAGCAGAGAGCTGGCCTGGAAGAGGGGCAACCGGGACAGAATCCAGCACCCCGACCGGGACTAGAACCCGGTGTGCCGGTGCCGCAAGGCTGAGGATTAGCCTAGTGAGCCGCAGTGCCGGCGATATTTATTTCTTTGAAAGGTAGAGTTACAGAGAGAGGGAGAGACCTAGAGAAAGGTTTTCTGTCCGTTGGTTCACTCCACAAATGGCTGCAATGGCTGGAACTGGGCCAACCAAAGCCAGAGCCAGGGGCTTCTTCTGGGTCTCCCCCGTGAGTACAAGGGCCCAAGGACTTGGGCCATCTTCTACTGCTTTCTCAGGCCGAAATAGAGAGCTGGATGGGAAGCAGCGCAGTGTGGACTCGAACTGGCTCCCATGTGAGATGCCGGCTCCGCAGTGGAGGCTTAGCCTACTATGCTACAGTGCCAGTCTTATGCACTGAGGTCTTAAAAAGAATGTTAAGATAGTAATCTTTCCCAAATTGATCTTTAGATTTAATATCAACTCCATCTAAATCTCTGCTAAATTTTTAAAAAAAGAAATTGGCAAGCTGGTCCTAAAATTGATATGTGATGAGAAGTAAATAACAATCTTGAAAAAGAGCAAAGTTAGAGAACTCATACTTCAAAACTTGCTACAAAATAATAGAAATCAAGCTCAAATGGTAATGGCTTAATGATAGACATACAGAACAATGAAATAGATTTTAGAGTACAGAAATCAACCCATAGTTCTAAGATAAATTTATTTTTACATGATTGCAAAGACAATTTAATGGGATAAGAATAGTCTTTTCAGAAAATAGTGCTTGAGGAAACTGGATAGTCTTGAAAAAGAGTAGAGTTAGAGCAACATCTCACAACATATACAAAGTTAACCAAAATTAGATAAAAATGTAAATGCAAAAAATTAATCATAAAAGCTTTTAAAAGAAAATACAGGTATATACCTTCATGATCTTGGAGAAGGTAACTGTTTCTTCTTTCTTTTTTTTTTTTTTATTAGACAGGCAGAGTTAGACAGTGAGAGAGAGAGAGAGAGAGAGAAAGGTCTTCCCTCCATTGGTTCACCCCCAAAATGGCTGCCACAGCTGGCACGCTGTGCCCATCTGAAGCCAGGAGCCAGGTGCCTCCTCCTGTTCTCCCATGCGGGTGCAGGGGCCCAAGTACCCGGGCCATCTTCCACTGCCTTCCTGGGCCACAGCAGAGAGCTGTACTGGAAGAGGAGCAACAGGGACCAGAACCCTGCGCCCATATGGGATGCCGGCGCTGCAGGCGGAGGATCAACCAAGTGAGGCATGGCGCCGGCCCCTGTTTCTTATTTCTGACATCAGAAGTACAAGCAAAAAGAGTAGCTTAAATTGAACTTCTCAAAATTAAATCACTGTGCTTCAAAAGATATTAAGAAAGTAAAAATGACACCAACAGAATGTAAGAAAATCTTTGCAAGTCATAATCCTACTAAGGATCTTATGTCCAAAATATTTTAAAAGAATTATTACAACTCTACAGTAAAAAGACAAACAACCCAATTAAAGTATGAGCAAAGAATTTAAATAAATATTTCTTCAAGCAAAGGTACAATTGAAAAAAATTGTATGAAAAAATTGACCAGCATTATTAGTCACTAGGAAAATGTAAATCAAAACCCTTATGAGATATTCATACTCACCATGAAGGCTACGATAAAAAAGGAAACAGACAATTAAATGTGGAGAAATTACAATCATCTTACATTGTTGATGGAAATGAAAAAATGCCGCAGCTACTTTGCAAAGCAGTTTTTAACTGTATAATCCAGAAATTCCATTCCCAGGTATGTACCCTAAGAGAATTGAAAACTTAACATCCACGGGAGAGGGAGAGGGAGATGGGAGGGTTGCGGGTGGGAGGGAAGTTATGGGGGAAAAAAAGCCACTGTAATCCAAAAGCTGTACTTTGGAAATTTATATTTATTAAATAGAAGTAAAAAAAAAAGAAAATTTAACATCCACACAAAAACTTGTACATAAATGTTCATGGCAACATGATTCATGTGGCCAATCAATGAAATAATCTAAATGCCCTTAAATAATGAATGGAGAAGCAAAAATGTGATAAAGCCATTCAATAATATATTAAACAGTCATAAAAAGCAACAGTGTTCTGATAAATGTTACAATATGGACAAACTTTGAAAGTATTATAGTGTGGGAAAAAGAAAAAAGCATATTATATGATTGCATTAATATAAAATGCCCACAATAGGACAATCCAGAGAGAAAGAAAGAATATTTGTGTTTATTTATGGATCAGGGAAAGGGGAATGGGGATTGACTAGTTTTTCACTCTGGAGCAGTGCAAAGTTCTAGAATTAACTGGTGGTGATGGTTGTGCAGCTTGCAAATATACTATTAAACATTTTATCAGGTGAATTTTATGGTTTTTAAGTTGTACTGCAAATTAAAAAATTTCTAGACTGATCAAGGAATATTTCAGTTGGTACCTCTGTATAATTGAATAAACTGGTCAGCTTACTGAAAAACTGCAAAATTATGAGTAAAAAAGTGTAAATCTTCATTTTAGCTAATCCTTTATTCCACCTTGGATATATTACTTTGTTGGTCTCATTGTAATCTAACTTTTTAATAACAAAACCATTATAGCTATATTAGCTACAAATATTTGATTTATTTCTTCATATCATCTGGTGAGTGGATAAACAAATTGCTGTATATTCATATAATGGAATGTTACTTAGCAAGAAAAATGAGTGATTCACTGATGTATGTAACAATTTTTAGCAAAAAAATTAAAAAATAGTGGCTGGAATTGGGCAGCAGTTTAAGCCACCGTTTCTGTCACTGACATCCCAAATCAGAGTGCCAATTCAAGTCCTGGCTACTTCACTTCCAATTCAGCTTCCTGCTCATACACCTGGGAGAGCAATAGAAGGGGTTCCAGTGCTTGGGCCCCTGTCTTCCATGTGGGACACCAGGAAGAAGTTCTTGGTTTTTGGCTTTCTGCTTGTCCGGAGCTGCTTGTTGCAGCCATTTATGGGGCGTGAACCTGTGTTACTTCTGTCTCTGCCTCTCTCTATATATAGTTTTATTTTTTTTTAAAGATAGTTGACCACAGAAAGTTGTGATATGTTGCAGAACTAGAAAAATTCCAGGCATTGGGGCAAACGATATATGGGAAGTGGTGGGAAACTGGAGACACAGGAGGAAGCTGAAGCAGATATGATTTGTTGGTCACTCTCTTTAGCAATAATTCATAATTCTTACTGTGTAATAGGTAGGGCTGTGAATTAATCTTCTGTTTCCTTGATTACTATGTGTCTGAACTTCCTGGACTCCATTGCTACATTTTAGCTACAGTTTGTGCAATCATCCCTGAGAAATCCTTTTGTGTTTAGATATAAAGATAATACAAATATAAGATAGCAAGTTGTTTTTAAGACATTTGGAAAAGAAAAAGAAATAAACTCACATATTATCATGAAATACTTTCCTTCTTTAAAACAATAGTACAAATAAATAAACTCAAAGCTATGAGTGGCAAGACAAGCATAACATTATTATCATTACACTATTTGAACATTTTTATACCAGTCAACCTCCTGCAGGAATCTCTAATGTCTTCACAAATAAGAAAATATAAATGTACTTGAAAGTTCATGGACAGGTGAACTGAATGATAAGGTTTTTGAGTAGAAGAATTCTTGAAATTCATATATTTTTTTTTATAATGTGAATTTTCCATAAACTTTTGAAGGCTCCTCCTATGCATGAATTTCAAAAATTTTTGCACCAAAATAATCTTATGTTTTAATTCCATGTTCATAAACTTTTTAAAGTACCCTCACACATGTTTCTCCAGTTTTTCATATGTAATTGAGACAACGTGAAGTAGAGGAGAGAGTTGAAGCTAGACAGTAAGGCTTTGGAATAATTCAGAAGAGACCAAACACACCGAACTAAATTTATTTGATCCTTTTCTAACCTTTGATTCATATCCCTCCCAAAGGAGATAAAGAAATCCATCCATGCTTGCTTGTTGAAAATACTGACTACATTCTCAATAACTGTTGTACTGGGCATTATTTCCTGTGTGTAGTATACACAGAGCATTCAGGTCAGACACAGTGCGCACAGGCCAGAACTTTCGAGATTTTAAAAAGTTTTTAAGAATTATTGCAAAGGCTAAATATTCTAAATCTAATTGTTTCATTTTTACCAGCTAACTACCTTCAGTGCTTAATCCAGAACTGAGTCTTACTCCCTTTTTTCAAGCCTTCATATCCCATACAAAACTTCACAGTAAACTACAGGGTGATTTAGTACTATTTAAATAAACGCTTGTTGGAAAACCTTAAGAGGAACTGAATTGGACATTTGAAGGAAGGTTTCCCCACCTGAAGCCAGGGACATCTATTTAACTGCTGTGGTCTCTAGGTCTTGTATATTGACTGATTTACTGTCATAGATAATCCAGTGCTCGCGCAGAAGCCATTTCAGTTTAAGGGCATGTGGTTTGCCAGGCAGCAATGCTTGCAATAATGTAATAAAACAGAAAGAAATCCATAACTAGTTGTGAAAGAAGAGAGTGTATCTCTTTTGCCAGAGGCAGGTGAAATGGGTCTGTGTAATTTACTGACAGGTCAGAGCAGAGCCATAAAAAATAATCCACCAATACGTGGTATTCTTAAAAATGGTCAGCATGCTTTAGAGTTCCTAAATCCTGTGCACAATTTAGTAGTTGTGGGGAGAGGGGAGCTGGTCACTGATTTCATTTGTCTTCTCAAGCCATTGGTTTATATCAGTGCTATTACCATTTGTGGTTGTTCTGGTCAAGGTTCTTTTGGCTGCAACAATCAGACATTATGTCAACTTGCTCAGCTCTCATAAATTCAAAACCCAGGAATGGTAGAGACAGGCTTTAGAGAAGCTAGGATTGGGATAGAAAGGCTAACCCCACTCCTCATTTCTAGGGACTGCCAGCCTTGCTCCTCCCAGCCCCTCCCAGTGAGCTCCATTTTTCACTCTTCGAACACTGGTTTCCTTTGCATGCACACAATGCTGAATCCCCGCATTTCCTACTATGTATTTTTCTCTATCACAGAGACTTATGCTATAAGTCTCACTGTTAATTCACTGAATCTCTTAATATTCCATTTCCACGTTCCCAGGCAAAGAATCTATAGCATCAGCTCCTCTCTGTTTCTGTGTGTCAGGTGATATCATAAGGCTCTTGCCAGCCTGCACGTTGGTACCTCAAGCGTGGTTTGGATGAGGAGCCCCATCTTGGGCTTGCTGCTCGGAACGCACAGGAAAGGATATACGCATGTCGAAAGGAACAGTGGCTTCTTTCTTCCTTTCAAAAAAGGCTGAGTGCTTACTGTATGCCCCTGTGCTAGGTACTGTGCTGGAAACAACTGCAACAGGTAGAAAACTCTGTTCTGCCCTGGTGTGGACAGGCTGCATGACCTGCAGGTTCCCTCCAGGCCGTTTCTGTCTGTCCTTCCTGTAGGCTTCATGCTGTCCCCTCTAGGTCTTTATGATGCACTGTGCCCTGAAGCCCTTTGCTGATAACAGTGCACAACACCATTTCCCTGCTTCCTAAAGGTGTGTGAATCCTACAAAATCTTTCCTCTCTACCCGAATCAAAATCATTCCAATGTCCTCCCTGCTTCTGACTCTATTTCTGGGGGGCTTCCACCTTAATATACCTTCCTCAGGCATTTATGCTTTTGTCAAACATATTGAGACACACTATTCTATATAACACGTTTGACTTATTTTCTATGACTTAGACTCAAAGAAGAAGGCTAAATTATTTACAAAAATGCTTTTCTACTACAGGGACTAAGTAAAGGCATTCCATGTAGTGCGAGAAACTGGCTAAATAAACGTGATTCTCCAGTGATTCACTGAGCTGGTAAAAATTCAGGGACACTATTGTTTCTTTCTGTAGGTACTTTAGCAAACTAAGTGAATGGCCCACCAGAGAAAAGTTGTCACTTTCACTGATTCATCAACACTTTTCCCAGCAATCACAGTACCTGTGCCATCTGTGTTTAGCACTTTGCAAGAAAAAGGAAAAAAAAAAAGGCTCTTTGCAACTGCCATACAAATCAGGGGCACTAACAAGGTCACACAGAAGGGAATTTCAGGACTCTGGGAAGATGTTCTACTGCCTGGCAGTAAGCGGTAACAGCATTCCACATAAGTTCTCCAGGAGCTCGGGCTGCTCTGCCCCAGCCTAGAGCTGCTTCAGGTCCACTGGGAAATGTGTATTATGCCTGGGTTAATTTGCTGATTAATCTCTAGTCAGTGGTTTGTGCTTTCCCCAGATGGCCAATTAAAATTTACAACTGGCAGAACAGTGTCCTGTTGGCAGGCTGCTGAGGGGCTAAAGCTAGAGGCAGTGACAGAAGGCGTGGGCTGAGTTTTGCCTCATTTTCCCCTCCCTTTTTCTTTCTTTCTCTCTCTTGCTCTTTTTAAAGCTGCTGGATTTATTCAGAGGAAAGTGTAAGCTGGGCTTACGCAGTAAGTGTGAGCTGCGCGGTGTAGTTTACAACTCTGCTGCTATTTACTCTCCAACACTCCCAGGGCTGCTGCAGAATTCCAGGCATCAACGGTGTTACCCACAGCAAATATAGCTGACAAAATCA